>NW_015557212.1:117909-165105 GCF_001515605.1 Sinocyclocheilus anshuiensis | reverse complement strand
ATTTTACTATTATTTGCAATTAAAAATAATTTAAAATCCAATAGAATTCCAATAAAAATTATTTTCTAAGTTGTTTTTAATATAATTTCAAAATGCAAAGCACTGATTAGTCTAAAATCAATCAATTATGGCAAATAAATACCTGTAAATATAGTAGAAGTGGCATACCAGATCAAGGAAACAAAGTTTTTTAGGCACTTGACAAATTCAAATCACTAAAAATATAATAATATAAAATCTACAAATTAATATGTAGTATGGTGGTTTTACATATTTTAATATGGAGTATATATGGACTAAATACTCGAAGGACATGTTTGTTACCGTACTTTACCAGCAATGTCCCTGGTATCATAAATATTGCTTGTTTAGCTCAAATCACTCAGAAGGCTGGTCAACTGGATATACTGTATATTCTAAAGTAAACCAAAACTGTCATTAAAAAGGCAATGTCTCCATCTCTGTTATAGTTGACTGCTTAGGATGTCCTGTCTGTCCGATTTGTTCTATTTTTGTTTGTCAATCTGCAGTGATGAGCCTGAAATGGCACAGATTGAGTTATGGACAGTTATGGATCAGAGGTCCGACCCACATGCACTAGGCATGCAGGCTAATTATTTGCTAATTAGAGCATTGGCAGAAGGCTTTTAGAGTTTATATGCCTCTCCCACTGCATCTGCTTCTCTGTTTGTTTACTAGAAGTCAGTTTTGGAGTATTAAGAGAATACATAATTAATCCAAAAAGTAAAATTCATGTTGTTCCAAACCCATATGATTTCAATGGAATACAAAAAGAAAAATAATAACTCTTTTTTTTTGTTGTTTTACATAAAAAGAATGTCATATGTATTTGGAATAAAAAGAGTAAATAGTGAAAATGCATTTGTCTTTGAAATGCAAAAAAAAAAAAAAGAAGATTTTCTCAGAAACAAACTGAGGTAGAAGGAAACTCCATTACATTTAATGGCAAATAAGTTCTTTTGATAGTCAAATAGGATTCAGTAGAAAAAAATAGTAAATTGTGGGACTAAATGAATCCAGTAGTATTTTGACAAGGATTGATTTAATGTATTGTCTCCTATATAGCATGTAATTGGAGGACTTTATGTTTAAAAATGAAAAAGGCAAAAAATGGCCAAAGCTTTCTGATCAGCAGGAGACCCACATTTTGAAAGAGTGGAGTGATTATGAGGAAGAACTTTGTGGATGAACTTTTACCGCATGACCTTAAAGTCCTGGGTGACGACCTTCTGACAATAAAAGAGACCCTTTTTAAGTCAAGTGAATGAAACCACCAGGCAAAAGACTGAACAAAGAGAATAATAGAGGTTGCCTTTCTGCTCAACGCCTCCTGAACTCACATTCTCTATGATTTCCATATTGTTCTTACAATCTGATGCATAATTGCTTTTATCAAATAATTATGCCATTTGATTTTGGCACTGTCACTTCCCCAACAGGATTCTGTGGCAGATTACAACCTAACTGCAGTGTTTCAGACCATTAGTACTGGAATAATTCCAAACACGTCATTCAGGACTTCGCTCTCTGTGGTAGAGCGAATGTTTTGACAGCAGGTCACAGCAGGTCAAGACATGATTTAGCTGCTGCGAGAGGAATTTTAAAGATTGATCTCTCTTTTTGAAGAAGCTGTCCTGTTTTATAGCTGATTTGAACTTTTAACCAATATTTGCAAGCCAAATTTTGAATAAAAATGCCATGTTTTAAATCCAAAGTTGCAGAAGGTTTGAGGACTTGAGAACTTATAAGACCTCCTCTATCTGTCAGTTTTAACTTGGCTTAAAATCGATAAATACTGTATATTCCTATTGCTATGAATATACAGTGGCATTCCTGAAATTCAAAATATAGTATAATAATAATACTAATAATGAGATTTATGAATTTTATTATGTAAGATGAATAAGAAATATTTCAGATTCAGCACTAGGTCACTAATCAAATTATAACATTTTTTTTTTTTTTAAGTATTATATTAATATTTATTTTAATATACGTATTATTTATAATAAATATTTAAATTCTTATAATTAATATATGCATTATTTATAATAATTATTTAATTATTAATTTAATTATTTAAAATAAAAGCAAAGGGAGCATAACATATACTAAGCTTCTTGATTTTATTTTCATATCTTTGCAAGATGTAAATTATATTCTCACCCAGTTCTATTCTGCTAAATGCATCTATAGAACATATTATATACAGAAACAATGTGTATTACGAAAAGTGTTATACTAACTTTTTGAAGTTTATTTTTTTAACCCTCCATTCAAATTGTTTTCCTGAAAATATAATTTGTAATGAAAAAAAAGTATAAATGCAAAATACTTCTCTTGACTGTTTTTATTCAGTTAAATATTTTTATGAAGCAAGCATATTTATTCATTCTGATGGAATAAACTGATATTTTTTCAGCAGATGTATCAGAAGCATATGGATTCAGATCACAGAAGAAACTCTCAGAGAACATAGACTGGTCGTACGCGGGTGAGTGTTGAATTCTAACTGTATTTACGTTGTTCATTATCTCTGCATAGTGATCATAGCGATTAGACTTCAGTCTGTATAAAAGGCCTGCCAGAATTTCTATAGATGCACTCTGAATCTGGTGAATGGTGGTATCTTCCCCCATGCCAGTGCAGGTTTAGGGATCATCTTTGTCTAAGCATGCAGGGCTTAACGCCACAGATTAAACTCATCCGTATCTAACTGGGCTTTCCGGGTTAATATGGCCTAAATTACAGGTCCTGTCTGATCTCGCCCAGCCAATGCATATCAAAGTTTACAGGGTGTGTTTGGGCTTTCATGAACTATGACTCCAAGTTGTGGATCCTTTGTGTTGTTCATCTCTGCTGAAACTGACTTCATGCTATGTTTAATCCCAGTATTTCCATGGAAAACCTGATTTGATTTGATTTGATTATTAATGTTTATTAATAATAATAATAAACATTCATTTATTATTAATAATAAATTGTTTTCTGATTAATTTTTTGTAAAAAAGTGTATAGGGTCGGCAGAGACCCGAGGTATGTAAATGTGTAAGTATTTTTTCCTGCGCAACTATATTTACATATCTGATGACTCAATATGTGCAATGCATATTTTTTCCTCAAGGTGGCACTGTTTGATACACAATGATGACGTGATGTTTCACTCTACATAATAACCGCAGGCATAAAACAAATGAATATCATCAGCAAAAATTGAAGTGGTTTGAATGGCTTTACTGCAGAGCAATTACTATACGCAATGAAATATAAATGTCACTGCCATTTGATGCTGGATGTGATGAATAAGCTGCCAGTGATCAAAATATTGAATATGAAGTCATTGAAAACGATAGTTTTGAGAATATGGTTGAAATCGTGAATATGAGGCAGATGCTGAATGTATTGTGGAAGTGCGCTCTGACGATGACAGCGATGGTAAAATCATCTGCTCAAACTGAACCCTTTTAAGTTTCAAAAGGTAACGAAATATGCTTTATTTTATTCTTCTGTAATTGTTCTTAAAATATCAAGATAGTTTTTTGCTATTGCAGTAGTTAAAGATCCATCCGTTCTGGATATATAGGTCCGGGTCGCTAAAGACCCGAATATGTAATAATGATTGGCGAAACATTCATGAATTTAAGGGTTAAGTGTCTTTATAATATAGTGTTTGACAGTGTAATCTAAGTTTAAAAAGACAAATTATGAGTTTTTAGATGCTTTAGGAGACATATTGTACACTTTTGGTTGTAGTAATTTAGTTTTACATAATTTCCAGGATTTTCTCTGATGCTGTTTAGGCTGTTCTTGATGCCACACCTTTAAGACTTTATGCAAATGACCCATTGTGATTGCCTTTGAAATAAGTAAAAACGCCCAGGGCAAGTCTCTTTAAATCTGGAGGCTTGTATTTTAGTGTGTTGAAGGTTGTAATGTCAATACAATGACCATTTATAAACAATTAGCATGTAGCATTTTAGTTTTCATGCATTGAGGAAGGAGTTTTGCATTAGAGTATATCTTTACAGAACATCAAAAGACCCTTGCTAATATAGAACGTTCTCAGAAGTTTGGCTAACGTTCTGGTAAGGTCCTCTCAAAGTTATGAACAAACATTCTTCCAGTAACAGTAATAGAATGTTGGTTTTTTTAATAACTTTCCCACAACATTAGCACAAAAACTCATTAATGGAATGTTTTTCTTAAATATTTAGTTGGATGCCCTACTGAATTTTTAAAATGTTACTGCTTTTTAGTTTCAGATGGTTCAGAGAACATTAAAAATAACATTCCCATAATGTTTGCAAAGTGATCAAATGTTCCCTTAAAGGGATAGTTCACCCAAAAATGAAAATTCTGTCACTAATTACTCACCCTCATGTTGTTGCAAACCCGTAAGACCTTTGCTCATCTTCAGAACACAAATTAAGATATAACTGCTGAATAAATTATGTTATTATTGTTTTCTCTGCGCGCAAAAAGTATTTTCTAAGCGTCGTAAAATTACGGTTTACCGATGTCCTTGCTACGTTTCCGTGCGTTGGTATATCGTGGTAATATCATTGCTGTCTATTGCGGGTCAGAGAGCTATCAGATTCCATCAAAAATATCTTAATTTGTGTTCCAAAAGAAGAACGAAGGTTTGGAACGACATGAGGGTGAGTAATTAATGACAGAATTTTCATTTTTGGGTGAACTATCCCTTTAAGGGAACATTTGATCACTTTGCAAACATTATGGGAATGTTATTTTTAATGTTCTCTGAACCATCTGAAACTAAAAAGCAGTTTTTTTTGGTAAACTATCCTTTTAAAATATGGCCATCAGTGCAATAAGGCATCAATATGCGCTTTAATAAACAGCCAATATGCTAGTAATATGCTTGTTAGTTAAAAGTGAAAATTGGTCCATAAAATGAAGTGTTACCTAATAATAATATGATGGTTTAAAATGTTTAAAACAACCAATAAGCCACTTAAGACTGTGCATTAGGGTGATTTTACCAAATATTTTACGTAACAGGGTTTTTGAAACTTTGTTTTGTGCCTAAAAGCAGCTTTTATTTCTTCATTCATGTATTGTCTATGTTCTGATGTATTTGTACTGTATTCTACTGTATACCAGATATACACCAGTGTTTATGACTCAGCTGGGGGTGTAATGCAGCTATTGATATGCTAATGGCAGTGACCTAGAACTGCTGGTGACCTGGTTCATGGGCTTTGTTTTTGTGCTGTAGGGACCTCCAGAGAGAGGACTCGGATTAACCCACCAGCAAACCACTACATATCTAATGATGCACCTGTGTGTCTGTGTGTTTGCACTGAAGCATGGGAGCATCCTCTGACATTTATGAATGATTTTAAGAGGTTTATTTATCCAATTAAACTCCATTTCCCACAGGAACGCTAAACCAAAATAACTGGGCAAAGAAATACCCGTCATGCAACAATGCCAAACAATCACCAATAAACATTGAGGAGAGTCTGGCGCAGGTCAAAATTAAATTCCAGAAGCTGAGATTAGAGGGATGGGCGGAAAAGACATCAGACTCCACTACAGTAAAGAATGACGGGAAAACAGGTGAGAACAACTATATTTTTAATATCAACCCTTTTGTGCATTGTTTCAGAGGTGAAAAAATCCAAATCTGACTTGATGTGAATAGACATTGACCATTTATTTCTGTAATGTGTTATTTGTCTCCAGTGGCCATTGATGTGGGAGGAGATTTTTTTGTGAGTGGAGGGGGTCTCAGGTCCAAGTTTAAGGTGGGACGTATCACTTTCCACTGGGGCCTGTGCAATGCCTCCTCTGACGGGTCGGAGCACGGCCTCAATGATGAAAAATTCCACCTGGAGGTATTTCACATAATAAAATAATGTCAATTCTAATTTATATACAGTATATTTTGTCTATTTTTCTTTCAAGTGTATTTACTATATGTCTATTTATTTATATAATTATTTATTTAATTTTATGTATTTTATTTATTATATTTATTTCATTTTATTTATTTATTATTTTGATTTTGATTATTTATTAAGTCACTGCATAATAAGAAGGATAATGTACAGTCAGCCATTTTACCATTTTCTGAATGCACATTATCTCTTACTTTTCACTGGAAGAGTGAATGTATACAGATGATGATTAGCTATTTTTTGTTTCTGGTGCAGATGCAGATATACTGTTACGAAGCAGATGTTTTCAGTGGCCTCGATGAGGCCCTCAGCGCAGGAGGAAAGATCACAGCGTTGGCCGTGCTGTTTAAGGTAAGTATGGAAGCTTTGTATATATACTTATATTTCAGTAATTTCTTTATTGTTTTGAATTAAGTTTATTATTCTTACCCTGTAAACAAAACATGTCTAGTTAGCTAAGAAAACAAACTTAATTCCTCATTTTAATCACGACTTAGATATTTGTTCTGGGAAACAAAACAAAATTCCTAAGGAAGAGATTTTCAACATTTGTATATTGTGTTGCTGATTCTCCCCAACATACATCAAATTAATAATCATAGACAGGCTTAGGCGCTCTTCGAAGCCTCACCACACCCCCGCCCAGCATTTAGCCTGAGGTACAGAGCATTTTCAGAAATCCTCGTCTTCACACGGATGTTTTGATGGTAAAGACTGACAGGACTTGATCATAATGTGTTGCTAAATCTTTTAAATATGTAGGTTTTTCCCTGAGGATATTCTGGTATACTTCATGAAGTTGTGTGCTCGTGTATATTGTGTTGTTTTGTCAGTTTACTGCTGCATGTTTTGAGAGTGTAGCTTGTATGAACATGTCTTATTTTGAAAGCAGATATATGTGGTTAAGAAAAGAGGCAGCAAAATGTGATTTTTTTTAATGAAAACTCAAATCCGTTTAGTCTAAAGAGCAAAAAAAAACACTGAAATAATGCTCAACAAGCACATGTGCAGTGTTCAGGTGTCCACAATCTTTTGGCCATTAATGTAGGGTAGAGTGGGGGAAAACGCCCCCCTACTGTTTTTCCCAAAATAACCACAAGATAAAGTCAAGATAAATTTTTATTGTAACTATGGACTACGTTGACAAGAGTGATGTAGACGTATTCACTATGAAGCTTACACTGGTGATGTACCGGAGAGAAAACGGATTTCACAGTAAATTATCTAATTTTCAGCAATAAGAAAAAAAAGTGTTTTAAAGCTTGTTGTTTTGTAGAAAATCACAGTTATATATGATATGAGAACAATTGGGCAATTACTGTAGTTATTCTGTTCTGAACATCAAATTCTTTGTTTTTCCATCAAATGTATTTTAACTAGTTGGTTGAATAAAAAAAAATTGGATTTTATTTTTAAAAATTACCTCAAGTTAGCGTCAGGTAGCTAGTTAGCTAGCCAGTTAGCATCAGCTAACAAAATGTTTCAAATAGGCTATTATAATTTTGTAGTTTATAATTATTGATTATATTCTTTTTAATTTTAAGCAAAAACTGTCTATACTCTAATTTTGCTGTAAATGTTTAAAGCAAATTTCTTTGTCAGACTGGGGGGCATTTTAAACGCCCCCTTGGTACAAATTACATTTTTGTTAAAAATCTAATAACACGAAAACTCTTTTTTCATACATTTGTTTATTTTATGTCATTGTCACTAAAACTATAATAACTTTTCTGAACACATTTAACTTTTGTACACAGTCCTTAAGGGGAGTTGTTTTCCCCCACTCTACCCTATCATGTATCATGTAACTGCTAAATTTGTAAAAAAAAAAATGTATGGTTCTCTTCACAGATAAGCGCTGAGGATAATGAAAACTACATGGCCATCATTGATGCAGTCAACAGTGTCAGCCGTTATGGTATGTGCAGTATTCATATATACAGTATATTTACAAGTGTCATATTCTAGACTTTTGCAAAATATCACAGGAAAATCCTGATTCCACAGACCCCATGAGCTGTGTAAATAACGACACAATTTTAATTTTCATTTAAACTATTCCTGTTTTCTCTTGTCAGGAAAGAGTGGACCTGTCTCTCCGTTCACCCTGCAGGGTCTCCTGCCCAACTCCACAGAGAAGTACTTCATCTATAACGGCTCTCTGACAACCCCACCCTGCTCTGAGACCGTGGAGTGGATCGTCTTCAAAAACACGGTGACCATCTCAGATGTTCAGGTCAGTATAATGGACCGTTTTAGAGCAGTGACCTGCTAGCAAATATTTCTGGAATTGCATGGGTTATATACAGATTTAAAGGAACCGTTCACCCAAAAATTAACAATCTGTCATCATCTAAGGCTTTCGAGCTTCAAAAAGGGCACAAAAGCATCATTAAAGTGGTCCATACACCATATTCCAGATCTTCTGAAGGCATCTTGACATATGTCCAAACTTTCTTTGAATTGACTACTTTTATGATACTTGTATTTTGATTTTTCAGTTGTATTACAACTGCTTGGAAAAGAGTGGCCAGCACATTCTTTAAAATTTCCATTGGGTGTTCCACTGAAGAAAGAAAGTCATACAGATTTTGGAACAACATTTTTGGGTGAACTCCTAATTAAGGCTTTGACACAGCAGACGACAAACAGTGGAGACAGACTATGTTATTGAGCTCAATGTGCTGACAGATTGAAAGATGAGGTCAAAATGAGACAAAACACTTCTGATAACAATTGTTTATATCCACAAACACATTTCACCCATAAATAATGAAAATTACCGTGTTTTGTCTGGGACAAATTCAATGAATAATTCAAAACCTAAAAGAATTTCACTGCCAAAAAGGGAATTTTCCTACCTAAAAATCCTGAGGCCATCTTCACTTGGACTGATATTGTGACTGTGGTGTCTATTTGTCATTTGGCGTCTGTTGCGCAACACTAACTCTGTGACACACACACTCTCAGGAACTAAAAACAATTAGCTAGAAATGGCACACAAGCCCAAACATGATGGTACAAATATCAATTAGAATTCAGAGTGTTATCTTAGTTTGACGATATGGTCCGTTTAGTTTCCTGCGTATGTTTTTACATTGGATCTGACATTTGAGTTCTTAGAAATCTGTTAAGGCATGTCCAATAATTATAATATTTGCTGTGCTTTTGGCACTAAATACTAAAGTTCACACAAAAAGGAAGCCAACTCCCTCGAAAAGAGGAAGACAACAACATTTTTGATCATTGTAATGTTGGATGGCACACATTCAAAAGCAAGCTGTCATTAAATGGAATTAGAGGGAGCGAGCGTAGAGTTACATGTCACAAAAGACTTTAAATGCTTAAATACGGCCTTTGTGTTGTGTGTCATTCAGTCTGGGGCTATTGCCCTTGAGTGACTTGCAAGTCGATACAAGCTACAGTTGAAACACATGGTGAAAGCAGGAGTTTTACCGCAAGGTAACAAACCCACACCTGTCGACGTCACAATGAGAATGACATTGACTCACACACATTAAAGAGCAGCTTTGATGTCTGAACACAATAGTGGACGTCTCGCCGCTGGGCTACACTGTGTTTGTTTTTGTGATGTATAGAGATTCAATAGTTATGTTTTAGGAAGGTACGTTTATGCCTCATAATGAGGTTGTAAACAGGATCATAGCAGTTTATCATCACCTGTAAGCTACATCATCTTTGCCAACTTATAAAATTTATATAATGAAATATTTATATTTACATTACTGTCCGTCTGTGTATACGTAGTAGGTATTCTCAAGTGAATCTTTATGCAGGTTACATCGATATGCCAGTAGCTGGCGCAAAGTAACTGTCTTTATGAGTGAGTCACTGAATCATTTACTTAACCAATTCATTCAGAAACATTGATTCGTTCAGGAACGAACAAGTCTTTCATAATGAGTGAGTAAGTGAATCATTTTCTCAAGCGATTTGTTCAAAAACACAGATACACTCACACATGGACAAGTCTGTCTTCATGAGTGAGTCATTGAATCATTCACTAAACCGATTTGTTCAAAACTATCTGGGGCCCAATTTGCATACCATCCACCCTAAATGGTATTTGAGATTAGTAATCTTGAATGCTATTTAGAGTGGATAATATATAAACTGAATCATCAACTCAACCAATTCGTTCAGTAGCACTGATTCATTCAGGAATGAACAAGTTTGTTTTCATAAGTGAGTAAGTGAATCATTCACTCAACCAATTCACAGATTCTTTCACAGATTCATTCAGGAACAGACAAGTCTGTACTTATGAAAGAGTAATTGAATTCTCTCAACCGATACGTTCAAAAACACATGCATCCCAATTTGCATACTATCCAACATAATGGTATTCAAGTTTGTAATTTTGAATATTATTTAGGGTGGATAGTATGCAAATTGGAGTATTTATGAGTGAGTCACTAAAATATTCACTCAACCAATTAGTTCAATAACGTTGATTCATTCAGCAACGGACAAATCTTACTTCACGTGCGAGTCATTGAATCATTCACTCAACCAATTAGTTCAAAACACTGGTTTATTTAGAAATGCAAATGTGTGTTGCTTAACTTTTTAAGAACAGCGTGCGCAAGACATTTGTGCAATAGTTAAACACATCTGTCTAATGCAAGTTTACATAGAAATAAATGGAACTTCTTGTTTGTTAAACTGTTGTATAGAAGCAATATCAGATGCAGGATACTCTTGCTCTGAATATCAACATGGTGGACAGACTAATGGAGGTAGTATGAGGGGAATTTATTTTATATGACAATACTAGCTGCTTTTAGACCCCTTCAGATGACAGAAACAGTTTTGTTTCCAGACTTGTTGTCTAATCTGTGTAACTGTATGTGTCCACAGCTGGAGATGTTCTGTGAGGTGATGACCATGCAGCAGGCTGGATATGTCATGCTTATGGACTACCTGCAGAATAACTACAGAGAGCAGCAGGAGCAATTTATGGGACAAGTCTTCTCATCCTACACTGGCGTCGAGGAGGTCCACACTCCTAGTGCGTACTTCACAAACACACGCATAAACAAACTAGGGAAGTATGTGTCTGGAATCATTCACTCTTAAGGTCTTAAAGCATTCAGGCAGTTTTAGGGTCATGGATCCAATTAGCCTCCAACATGATTCTAATCTCAAACAACTGCTTCTCAATTAAATAAGGTTTCTATTTTTATACGATGAAGCCCTCCAGACATTTTCCTACTTCCTATTTATAAATATAGACAGACATTTGGCCCATTTTTAGCCATATGCAATGCTTTCATGACCCTTTATGGATGATTCCCACTCATTTCACAGCTGTTATATATGAAGCATTACAAATAAACTGACGTAAGATTTTAAAAATCCAACAAAAGGCTGTACTTATTTAATTGTTGATTTTTTTATGATAAATATATAAAACTGTCACCCACAAGGTTTTGGAGGCAAATGGTGCCTTAATTTCTAGATTATTATAATAATTTAATCATTACTATTTAAGCTGCAAGTTAAAAATGAACACTGTCTAAATTAAACCAAATGTATATTTTAAATTTTTGGCTATATATATATATATATATATATATATATATATTTGACAATAATACATGCCTCTTCAAAAATATAGGTGCACAGGACTGTAATGTAATTACAGAAAATGAGTTGTGTAGTGTTCATGTTTCACAAATCGATTGCTCAGTCCAACCTGTTCATTTTAAAGAACCACTTACAGATCCGAACTGGTTTGCTCTCAGACTTTCCGCTTTAGCAGATCGTTGGTGGAACATCGATGCCCCCATTTCAGATTCCTCCGCTACAGGGTGAACTGGCACGTTTGGCACGTGGGAGTTGTTTTTACAGAGGCCATCGGCAATGGAAAATGTCCCACTTGTGTCCTTTCAAACACAGATACGCTCCAACCTGTGTCTAAGCTTAAATCAGCGCCTGGGGAATGTCATTTACAACCTTAATGCTGCATTATTACTTTGTAAAGACTGACTGGTTACTTATGACTTCATTTAAACCTTGGGAAAAATTAAATGTGAGGGTGGCAATGTCCTTAAAAAGATTTAAGGGCCAATATTTACTCTCATCAGTTTGGATTATTGATATTCTTTGTTGGATTTGCAGTTTCCTGTAAGTGTTTTACTATATATATATATAATTCTGATAGGCATCCTTCATATACTGAGTGACTGTTGCAATCTCAGAATAACACAAAAAGGGAACATAAAGCCGAAAGCAGCCAGACAAACCAGATTTGCTTAACCTCTCCTTCACTGTGCTCACAGTATTAACAAGGTTTACTCACCACTATTCGGTCACATCAATCTCTCTGCCTCTCTCTCTCTCTGTCTCTAGGTCATGTATCAAAACAGTTTTGAGTTGCTAGGAAACTGTCTCTTTCTGTTTGCCCCCTCACTTGCACAGGCTGAATTCAGTTCAAACTGTTCACACCTAACAGACCAAAATTGATGTTAGCGTGAACTTTATCAGCCTTTACTTTCCTCTTAATTTATTATCCTCATTGTGTTAATTGAAAGTGGTCTTTGTCACTTGCAATTTTAATAATTAGCTGTTCAATCATAACCTTAGACTTTAGAAGTTTGTTTGAGATGAATGCAAGACATGACCTGTAAATGCAACTGTTCACTCCCAAATGCAATTATGTCAGCATAGGGACTTTTGGGATGGAACAAACTCTACACAAAATGACATGGAGTGAAGAGAGCATCTAACATGACAGTAAACCAAAAATAGTAATAATTATAATAGTAATAATTATCTTTAATACCAATAAAATGGCATAGAAAGACAATTAATATGTGTTGGAAAGTCACAAAGTTCTGCATATATTCTGCCACAATCCACACAAATGTATAAAATTTAGACACATATTACACACATAATTATACATAGTTTTCTTTCGTAAAAATGAGCAAAATTGAGATGAATCAAAATCAAAAATGGTTATTGTTTGTTACAGGGTTAACAAAAAAATCTCTAATCTATTAAAAATACTTTTGAGTACCCTGACTGGAAATCACTTTTAAGTATTCTGATAGTAGGCAGATTTTTTCATCTGCGGGTGCTTTCTGCCCTCTTGTGTTAGAAGCTGATGGGTGGGGATACACCAGAAACGTTACACATCAGTATGCTTTGCTATTGAGAACAAAATTATGTGGACTGTGAACTAAACCAGTGATAAACCAGTCTATAATCTGCCATAATCTGACCCAATAGCTAGTAAACACATTTAAAATGTTACAAACCAGCATATTAGAATGATTTCTGAAGGATCATGTGACACTGAAGACTGGAGTAATGATGCTGGAAATTCAGCTGTGCATCACAGGAATAAAGTACATTTTCAAATATATTAAAATAGAAAACAGATATTTTAAATTGTAAAATTATTTCACAATATTCCTGTTTTACTATATTTTTGAATAAATTAATACAGCTTTGGTGAGCATAAGAGACTTACAAAAACAAAATATCTTACAGAACCCAAAGTTTTGAATGGTAGTGAGTGAAGTAGAGAAACCTCTTTTCATCTGGCATCATGCTTTTTCATAATTTTCTGTTCATTTTTGTATAATGTAAGAAAAGATTAAATTAATTAAATTAAAAGAATAATTTTAATACTATGTGTTTTGGTGTGTTTGCTGTTGTAGTTTGTAGTTCCGAGCCAGAGAATGTGCAAGCCAACCCTCATAATCACACCAGTATGCTTGTGATCTGGGAGAGGCCACGGGCTGTTTATGATTCGAGCATAGAGAGATACTCCATCACCTACCGGCCGGCCCAGGGCATTGATGAATCGGCCTTAGAGTACTTGACTGATGGAGACCAGGATGTGGTAATTTATTAACTTTTTGTCATAAACATCAGATATTAATGAACACATCTTGAAAATCAGGCCTGCATCGTCAAGGTCACCTTATATTTGACCTTCTAGAAGTTGAATAACATCTGATAATCAATTGTAATTAATTTAGTTTTTTCCACCACCAGGGGGCGATCATTCAAGACCTGGTGGCCAACACTAGTTACAAGGTGCAGGTAGTTGCCGTGTGCACCAACGGTCTGTATGGCAGAGTGAGTGGCCAGCTGACCGTGGACATGCTCCTGGATGATCCTGGTAAGACCAATCGCACCCGCCGCCCTCGCATCCGTGGAGAATGAGTTTACAACACTCATGCCCCACATAGTTTTAGTGCAAATGTTAGACAAAAACCTCCAAATGTAAAAAAAAAAATCCTTTGCAAACCAGTTACCTTGTCCAGAAAATGGTGTGGCATCATTTAAGATTTATGAAGAAATGGACACAATCCTTGAGTGGTTTACAACTTTTAGCCAGAAACATACTTTACACAAGTACGTGTTTATGTAAACATAGATTCGAATGCCTGACCTATATTGTAAGAGCATGTGTCCTATTGAACATACAGTTTGTGCTAATGGACCATGTTCTCCAGGTATTAAAGACTTTCTGACACATTTTTTATTTTAGCGACACACAAACTTGAGTTTGCATAGCTATGCTCACGTATTTGCATTTGCCGTTTGACTAAAATTCAGTACTGTAATGTATGCTGTTAAATCAGGCTGACACAAAACGATTGCACATTTGAAAACAACTTAATAAATTGCTGGCAATTTCAGTAGAATATTTTAACTTATAAAAATGTTTTCATTTATATTTATTTAAATGTTTTCATTAGTTTGAACTGTAAAAGGAATTTCTGGTTTTAGGTAGACTTTTTTATCTTTTTCAGTGTTCTTATACATATTTGTCGTCTTAAATGATTTTCCTCTTATTCTCTGTCTGTCTATCTTATACTTTGTCATCACTATCTGCATTTTGAATTTCCTTCTATATACTAAAATTGTTTTCTGTCTCTCACGAATACTCACGATTTCAATGGACTATTTGTGCTTTTTGTGTTCTTTCATTGGAATGTTGGGTCTGTATTTTGCTTACTGATTTATAATAAACTTATCTGTCTCTCTGAGAATCCCTGTCATCATATTTCAGTGTGCATGGATATATGTGTTGTCATTTTCCAATGGTCACACATTTCCTAAGTCACAAGACATTTTTTCATTATTATGTGAAAATATGTTTGAGAGTGGATTGGGTTTACATCAGTAAAAAGGGGCCAGTCTATCTAATAAAATCATATATCTTCTACCTTTTAATGTCTCCATGCTTCAAAAACCGATCTTGTCCACATATCACGAAATCTCTGGGGTCTTTTCCACCATATTCTGTCATTGAGTTTGATCCCATGACAGGTAAGAGCCTGTAAGAGACTGTAAGCTCTCTCTATCCCTGTGTGCTGGGAGGCTTTTTAATGCATGAAGGTGTCCAAACTCTCCTGTTGTGTGAACAATGTATGTAATAAAAAACTGACCCTTTGACCCAAAGATTGCTCCTTTGTATTCTCTTTGTATTGAAGAATGATCTAAACAAACTTCCTATTTGGTGGTGGCCTGGTTGACCTTTCCTTCCTTCTTAACCTCAGTACTCTCAACAGCAACAGAGGAAACCAAATGCCAAAAAAAGTCCCTTTAAGGCATTTGGTTTGTCATTGAATACACATTGAAAACCAGTTTGTGTTTTTAGTTTTGTTTCCCAAACATGAGCATTTCTTTGTCCATCAAGGATGAAATTGTAAGCACTGACTGGTTTTCAAGTGTTTCTGAGGTGTGTTTGTGTACATTATGTGACACAGTTTTCAAAATTATTTTATTAAATGAAAAGACTGACTGAAAATATTGTCACTATTGGATATGTTCACCAGTTATCTGTACATTATACAATAGTTCAATAAAATACCAGATGGTTTAGTTTCAGTGTCAGACATTTTATTTATTTATTTATTAAAGAGCATACAGATCATACTTACCTGTAGCTGACTTTTACTCATACAATGTTTTAACTCATTTATGTCTGGTTAATTTTCAGAAACAGACAATGACTCCGACTCATTTGAGTATGATGAAGAGGTAAATGTCAACATTACTTTAGTGTATAGTAACTTAAGTGATTTTATTCTACAATAGAACTGAACACGTCTTTTCTCTCTGTCCATCTTTCTTCTATTTCAGGAAGACTATCACATCAATCCCTTTTTGATCAGACCTGGCACAAATCAGCTTCCATATCCCTTCCAAACCACTACCATCGGCCCAAGAGTTACTAAAACACAGCGCCCGGTCCATCCAGTCTTCAAGACAACACCAAGGACTCATGAAAGAAGACTCCCGGTAGAAGACTCCCAGAAGACTCATGATCCTTATTTTCCAGCAGTATACACAGATAAACCTACTGTGAAATACACAGACCAAACTACCGTCCTCGCAACCATAACCACCAGTTTTGTTGTTGATGTACATACCACTAGACCAGATGGCTCCAGCATTGTAGCGGGTCTATCCTCAGAGTCTGATGGCCAAAGCAATACCTTCACAGATTCTCCAACAAGCGTCACCCCTGAAACAAACATCATCCCTGAAACAAGCGTCACCTCTGAAACAAACGTTACCCCTAAAACAAGCAGAACCCTTGAAGCAAGTGTTACCCCTGAAACAAGCAGAACACTTGAAGCAAGTGTTGTCCCTGAAACAAGCAGAACCCTTGAAGCAAGTGTTACCCCTGAAACAAGCAGAACCTGCATCGTCAAGGTCACCTTATATTTGACCTTCTAGAAGTTGAATAACATCTGATAATCAATTGTAATTAATTTAGTTTTTTCCACCACCAGGGGGCGATCATTCAAGACCTGGTGGCCAACACTAGTTACAAGGTGCAGGTAGTTGCCGTGTGCACCAACGGTCTGTATGGCAGAGTGAGTGGCCAGCTGACCGTGGACATGCTCCTGGATGATCCTGGTAAGACCAATCGCACCCGCCGCCCTCGCATCCGTGGAGAATGAGTTTACAACACTCATGCCCCACATAGTTTTAGTGCAAATGTTAGACAAAAACCTCCAAATGTAAAAAAAAAAATCCTTTGCAAACCAGTTACCTTGTCCAGAAAATGGTGTGGCATCATTTAAGATTTATGAAGAAATGGACACAATCCTTGAGTGGTTTACAACTTTTAGCCAGAAACATACTTTACACAAGTACGTGTTTATGTAAACATAGATTCGAATGCCTGACCTATATTGTAAGAGCATGTGTCCTATTGAACATACAGTTTGTGCTAATGGACCATGTTCTCCAGGTATTAAAGACTTTCTGACACATTTTTTATTTTAGCGACACACAAACTTGAGTTTGCATAGCTATGCTCACGTATTTGCATTTGCCGTTTGACTAAAATTCAGTACTGTAATGTATGCTGTTAAATCAGGCTGACACAAAACGATTGCACATTTGAAAACAACTTAATAAATTGCTGGCAATTTCAGTAGAATATTTTAACTTATAAAAATGTTTTCATTTATATTTATTTAAATGTTTTCATTAGTTTGAACTGTAAAAGGAATTTCTGGTTTTAGGTAGACTTTTTTATCTTTTTCAGTGTTCTTATACATATTTGTCGTCTTAAATGATTTTCCTCTTATTCTCTGTCTGTCTATCTTATACTTTGTCATCACTATCTGCATTTTGAATTTCCTTCTATATACTAAAATTGTTTTCTGTCTCTCACGAATACTCACGATTTCAATGGACTATTTGTGCTTTTTGTGTTCTTTCATTGGAATGTTGGGTCTGTATTTTGCTTACTGATTTATAATAAACTTATCTGTCTCTCTGAGAATCCCTGTCATCATATTTCAGTGTGCATGGATATATGTGTTGTCATTTTCCAATGGTCACACATTTCCTAAGTCACAAGACATTTTTTCATTATTATGTGAAAATATGTTTGAGAGTGGATTGGGTTTACATCAGTAAAAAGGGGCCAGTCTATCTAATAAAATCATATATCTTCTACCTTTTAATGTCTCCATGCTTCAAAAACCGATCTTGTCCACATATCACGAAATCTCTGGGGTCTTTTCCACCATATTCTGTCATTGAGTTTGATCCCATGACAGGTAAGAGCCTGTAAGAGACTGTAAGCTCTCTCTATCCCTGTGTGCTGGGAGGCTTTTTAATGCATGAAGGTGTCCAAACTCTCCTGTTGTGTGAACAATGTATGTAATAAAAAACTGACCCTTTGACCCAAAGATTGCTCCTTTGTATTCTCTTTGTATTGAAGAATGATCTAAACAAACTTCCTATTTGGTGGTGGCCTGGTTGACCTTTCCTTCCTTCTTAACCTCAGTACTCTCAACAGCAACAGAGGAAACCAAATGCCAAAAAAAGTCCCTTTAAGGCATTTGGTTTGTCATTGAATACACATTGAAAACCAGTTTGTGTTTTTAGTTTTGTTTCCCAAACATGAGCATTTCTTTGTCCATCAAGGATGAAATTGTAAGCACTGACTGGTTTTCAAGTGTTTCTGAGGTGTGTTTGTGTACATTATGTGACACAGTTTTCAAAATTATTTTATTAAATGAAAAGACTGACTGAAAATATTGTCACTATTGGATATGTTCACCAGTTATCTGTACATTATACAATAGTTCAATAAAATACCAGATGGTTTAGTTTCAGTGTCAGACATTTTATTTATTTATTTATTAAAGAGCATACAGATCATACTTACCTGTAGCTGACTTTTACTCATACAATGTTTTAACTCATTTATGTCTGGTTAATTTTCAGAAACAGACAATGACTCCGACTCATTTGAGTATGATGAAGAGGTAAATGTCAACATTACTTTAGTGTATAGTAACTTAAGTGATTTTATTCTACAATAGAACTGAACACGTCTTTTCTCTCTGTCCATCTTTCTTCTATTTCAGGAAGACTATCACATCAATCCCTTTTTGATCAGACCTGGCACAAATCAGCTTCCATATCCCTTCCAAACCACTACCATCGGCCCAAGAGTTACTAAAACACAGCGCCCGGTCCATCCAGTCTTCAAGACAACACCAAGGACTCATGAAAGAAGACTCCCGGTAGAAGACTCCCAGAAGACTCATGATCCTTATTTTCCAGCAGTATACACAGATAAACCTACTGTGAAATACACAGACCAAACTACCGTCCTCGCAACCATAACCACCAGTTTTGTTGTTGATGTACATACCACTAGACCAGATGGCTCCAGCATTGTAGCGGGTCTATCCTCAGAGTCTGATGGCCAAAGCAATACCTTCACAGATTCTCCAACAAGCGTCACCCCTGAAACAAACATCATCCCTGAAACAAGCGTCACCTCTGAAACAAACGTTACCCCTAAAACAAGCAGAACCCTTGAAGCAAGTGTTACCCCTGAAACAAGCAGAACACTTGAAGCAAGTGTTGCCCCCGAAACAAGCAGAACCCTTGAAGCAAGTGTTACCCCTGAAACAAGCAGAACACTTGAAGCAAGTGTTGCCCCTGAAACAAGCAGAACCCTTGAAGCAAGTGTTGCCCCTGAAACAAGCAGAACCCTTGAAGCAAGTGTTGCCCCTGAAACAAGCAGAACCCTTGAAGCAAGTGTTGCCCCTGAAACAAGCAGAACCCTTGAAGCAAGTGTTGCCCCTGAAACAAGCAGAACACTTGAAGCAAGTGTTGCCCCTGAAACAAGCAGAACCCTTGAAGCAAGTGTTGCCCCTGAAACAAGCAGAACCCTTGGAGCAAGTGTTACCCCTGAAACAAGCAGAACCCTTGAAGCAAGTGTTGCCCCTGAAACAAACAGAACACTTGAAGCAAGTGTTGTAGAACCCTTGAAGCAAGTGTTACCCCTGAAACAAGCAGAACACTTGAAGCAAGTGTTACCCCTGAAACCAGCAGAACCCTTGAAACAAGTGTAACCCTTGAAGCAAGCATTACCCCTAAAACAAGCAGAACCCTTGAAACAAGCGTAACCCTTAAAACATTTGTAATCTCACCTTCGAAAGACATTTCGGAGGTTGAGGAAGTGACTCAACCTGTAACCGACTCACACAGCTACGAGGAGAGTTCAGTGACTGTAGCCCCATTGCCTGAAATCCCAATGGAATCAACTTCCTCTACCTTCCCCCCAGAGGTCCCTCTGTGGCCTATAACTGCTAGCTTGCCTTTTCCAACCACTGCCGCTTTCAGCACTGTTCTGTCGCAGACCACCCAGCCGGTGTTTAATGGTGAGAGTGCCTCATATGCCCCCTCTGTATCTGACACTTTGTCCTATGTGCATGCAAGTCCTGTGTCCCCCTATTCCTTAAGCAGTGTGTTGTCTGAGCCCATCCCTGACTGGGACATCCCGTACACTGTTTCCATGCTGGTGTATGGTGGTGCACAGTCTATCGCCCCTTCCCCTTCCTACCCTACCCTATTCCTCACTGGCTCTGTGTCTTATTTAGACATGGAGCCTGTCTCTAGTGGTGATTGTAATGATGATGATGGTGATGATGATATTTTATCTGGGTCCATCTCCGCTGACCCTCAGTGTAGAAGTACTCTTCCCCTTCAAACGTTACCAGAGGCGACTGCTTCTGTGGTCTTCATGCAGCCAAGTTCTGAACATGACCTCTTTGAGTCCCTCAGTATTGTCTCCACGCTGAGCACTCTTGCACATCTCCAGCCTTCGGTTCCTGTTTCTAACGACTACTCTCTGATGACGACAACCCTTGACTCTGACTCGTCGCTCTCAGGTAGCGTTAAGGACTCTAGACTGCTGACGGAATGGGTAGATTCTTCTCTAGTAGCTCATACATTTAGTCAAGACAGTGGTGCATCTACTGAAATCTCTCTGCATGCCTCTTCTAACTTTCTGCTGCCCTCCTCTACTTCGGGACTGTCCCCTTGTAGTGGTCTCTTGGGTGACCCATCTAGTCCTGTAGAACACCATTCGTTTCTGTCCACCTCCAGCACCGGTACTCTTCTGTGCAGCGACGCAGACTTAGACCTCCGCACCGAGGCTCTTTTGTCTTCTCTTCCCATTTCCACCATGCCTTCTAGTGACCCCAGCATTTCTGTTTCAGACACTGTCAGCAGCGTTGCACAAAAAGCTACTGGACAGTCCCAGGGAGCACCTGTTCCCATAAGGTCTTCGACTATTGCGCCAACCTCTACTCCAGAATTCATATTCATACCTACTTCTGTGGTGCCTCCAACTGTTGCACCAACCTCTGCCCCAGAATCCATCTCAGTGGTTGCTCCTGTGGTGCCCCCAACCGTTGCAGTTTCCTCTGCTCCAGAGTCTAGTTCCATGCCTACACACTCTGCAGATGGACAGCTGGAGAACAGTGCCTCGGGCTGGGCTCTCGACTTAGATTGGGGCCAGAGCTCAGCATCAGGAGATGAGAGTATTGTTCCATACATTACCACTGCCACTCCTACAGAGGTACCTCCTGATGAGACAGATGATGGGAACGAGGAGCACTCTTCCTCCTTCTACTTTGAGGGTGAGAATGGGACAGATAGTGAATCTACTGAGTTCAGAGTCACTCTGCGCCCCAGCCCATCCTGGACTCTAAGAGGAAGTGGAGAAGAGGAGAGCGGATCAGGTGAAAACCTCACAGATAACGAGACATCTTCAGACTTCACTATTCCAGAGCGCACTGAGAGGGATTCAGAGGAGGAACCAGTGGAAGGTAAAGCTCTCAGTTGTTGACGTCCATTCCTGAAGGTGCTTCTTGATTTAGACATGTTCAGTGAAGCTTGATCTGTGAAGAGTCTTGAAGTACCTGAGAGCTCTTGCTGCAAGGACAACTAATCCATCCTAAAAACGCCATAACCCACCACAAATGTCACCTAAACAGCTAATACCTCATCCAGAAAGTGTTCTGTAGAAGTTAGTTCACTGGGAAGGTAAGATCGAAGGGCGCACTACAGTGTCCTTAATTAACATATACATCAAATCTGAGAAGTTAGACTAAAGGTTAAAGAACCATCATCTTAATTAGAAAATCCCATCATCACAATATGTGTCTGATTCCTTGTCCCATGTGATTCCTGTGTTCTGTTTTGTGTTGCATGTTCTTCATGTGATTATTTGCTAAAATGTGTATTAGCATGCTCACGTCCATCATCAGAAGCATACCAACAGCATATTTTCCATCTCAAGTTGAATCCAAGACACCTGGTTCTAAATTTAGACTTTACTGTAGAGTTTATGGGCTCAAATTGTAGATTTATCTAGTGCTATATGAATGTCAGTATATCAATTTAAACAGCATGGAGGCATAGAATTTGAGCTAAGATTTGGCTTAGCTATGTTAGCACTGATTTGTTATTCTTCCATGGGATAAGTCATTTCACTGTTTGTCCAGCAGAGAGCAGCAAATCTCTTTTATTTGGTCGCTAGTAGGTGACAGCTGGCAGTGGCAGCATTGTGTTTTGGCTGGGATGCCGAGGTCATCTCAGACAGTACTAGGTCAGGTCTTAATCTTTCAAACGTGTCTGTCTGCAATGAATCATGACCTGTGAACTCTTTAGCTTCTTAGTCAAAACACATTTCTGATGGAATAGATTAAGTGGTGCTATACCAATCCTTATAGATGACACTGATTATAGGGTCTTTAAGAATCAAAGAGAAACTGAGTCAATATCCTGTGTGTCCGATAGCTTGAACTTAATATGTTAAAGAACAAATGGTGGTTTTTAGTGCTTTTATGCAGATTTGGAGTTTAGTTCAAAATAGCACCTTTACCAAAAATGTCATTTTTTATTGTTGCTATCATCCACTGCATTTTTATTGACTGCACCGTTATTGCATCTACATACTGTAGATATTCATTCATTGTTTTTACATTGTTTTAAGCCATTTTTACATTTCTTTTATTTTTTTATTTGTTGATGTTATTTTTTTTTTCAGTTATTCAGTTATTGCATGTATTAAGGCCTACTGGTTTGCAAATGATGTCACTTTAGTACAGTAAGATCAGCATTGATCTGTGTTACAAGTTATGTGAAGTGTGATAGTTCCACTTGTCTTGAAGGTGTGTAAAAATATTTTATAAGGTAAGTTTGTTTGCATTGTCTATCATACATTTTTATTGTTTAATTATCTCAGTGCGCCAAATATGAGTCTAATAGGATACTGCATTTTCCATCAAGAACATTGATTGCTGATGATGCTCTGATCTGAATAGGGTGTTTTTAACCCATAGATGCCAGTAACAGCAGTCATGAGTCGCGGGTGGGCCTAGCGAGCAGCATAGAGCGCCAGAAGAAGGCTGTGATTCCTCTAGCTGTGGTCTCCACCCTCACCTTCCTGGGTCTCATTGTTTTGATTGGCATTTTTATCTACTGGAGGTAAGTCCTATGGATAACAGCATCTTATTTAATACAGAATTATATATTTAATAGAAATGTAAAACTCATTTACATTTTTAATTAACATATATAATCTTTTATAATTTTTTTCATTTCTAATTTGCATACACTTGCTGACCCTTAAAAATTAATACAATTAAATAATATTTACACCATATTTTTGACACGAATAAAGGCAGTTAGTTTATATGTTACCCAAGCATTTTTTTCCTGTGCATTTATCATCAGTCATGCATAGTCGAACAGGATGCATGGAAAACAAAAATATACTTCCTCTAAGACAGCTGCTCATGATTTCCGTCATATTGTTACTAATCCATAATCATAACAATCGTCGATAAGGAGGAGAAGGGGGAGTGGTGTGGCCCCATGAGGAGTGTGTTGTCTGTCTGTGATGGGGGTCTAATCTTGGGCACAGACCCAATCTCACACCCACCGGGTGAGGGACCACCTCAAAAGGAAGCTAGATAAACAAGCCATGATGTGGTGGTGGTCTCTCTGTGTGTGTGTGTGTGTGTGTGTGTGTGTGTGTGTGTGTGAGAGAAACTGCCCAGGATTCACACCAAAGCGGTAAAAATGGTCCTTCCACACCAGGATGGAAGTCTGAAATCCTGTTCACTGTCAGATATTCCCAACTGTGAAATAAGCAACTTTGGCAATCCCATCAAGAACATGTCTCAGATGTGTAAACAGTTTAGCGGCACAAGATTGTACATTTCTCATTCCGACATGCCTCTTGCCCCTTTAACATATTGCTCATGCATGACTTTTTGTTGTTACACCGTGAAGATTGCGAGGAGATTAAATCGGTAATCTTGGAGCCGGTGATTAAATCTCCGATACGCTGATCTGTTGTTTGTGGGCCTACAGGGAACACATGCTGCCAGGCTGGAGAAAGAACCTCCACGTGATTATGTTCAACACAACCAAGTCATGTTCATGTCTTGTTAGTGCAGCCGTGGGTGGTTCAATCTCAGCAGAACATGGGCATGTACGACTGCTTGTCCATCTGTAGCTACATGGTGCTCATTTGGAGAGCAGACAGATGCGCACTTAATGGGATGTCTTGAAACGTTAGCGTTAAATCTGTGTCGCCCATCATTGTGGTCACTAATCCCTTCCAAGAAGTTCCGTTTTAGACAAAACAGTTCAGGAAGTCCTCTGGGTGATCCTGTTAAAAACGTGTTGTGGATTAGACTGAATATGGTTTTTGTGTTTATTTTTTTAAGCTTAAGAGTCCAATCTCCAGCACATATGTGGATAAGACAACAACAAATAACCAAAGCTTGCATGTTAGAACCATAGATTTTTTTCTCTGTTTTTATGAACTTTGTGTCAAGGTAATTTGTGTAGTACATCTGCCTTACATGCTATTCAGTCAACAGTAGAAAAACATAAAGAGTAGAAAAAGTGTTTATTGCTGTTACAGGAAATGTTTTCAGACTGCTCATTTCTACATTGAAGACAGCACATCACCCAGGGTTATATCCTCCTCACCATTGCTGAGCCCTACAGGTAACACGTACACTTTTTCATAATCGTAATAGGGAGTTTCCATTGATACTAATGATATTTGGGTCAATAACTTATGCTCATCTTTTAATTTACTTAAAAAGAAAACACAAAAATGTAATTCATGTACTTAATTACTTGAATACATCTTGTCAGTGGTGACTGTTTTTAATTTCTAAATTAAAAATCATTTTGATATTTTTTTGGGAGGCTTAAATAAAAAAATGTCAAGTTGTGTAACTGTCCTGATATTATAATGAAGGAAAAAATGCCTCATTAAAAATTATTCTAGAAAAGAAGGCATTAAAAGTAGTTTGGCATAACCTATTAATATTATAATTTATTATAGAAAATTATTTCAACAAAACTGCTTTTAATATTTAAAAAACTGTCATGTGGTGTGACCAACTTGCAGAAAAAAAACATGAAATCATGAAATCGTAGCGACGACCTCTACAGACCTTGTGTCAAGGTCAATAAGTCCCTTAAAATAACAGATCAGTGTCATGTGGTGCAACTCCCTAAAACTTGATAAGATGTATATTATATATATTAAATACAAAAATATTGATTAAAATGTATTCAAAGTGTAAGGAAAATATGTCTATGCCTTTTACTTGATGGTTAAACCACATGACATTTTAGATTTAGAGTCATTTGGTCCCCACAGTTTAGGGAAAAGCTGAACCACATGCAGCTTTATCTGTTTTACATCATTATTGATCAGTGTGTACCTCAAAATTACGTTCAAATTCTAATCATGCTCAAATAATAATTATAAATGCTTTTCACTTCTGTTTTGGTCATCAGACATGTCTTTTACACTTCCAGGTGAACACGAACCCCAGTCAGTAAAGCAATTTGTGAAGCACGTGGCTGAGCTTCACAACACCAACTCATTTTCTAGAGAGTTTGAGGTTCGTATCCCATCATCCCCCACTCTTCAAGGGACAGCTGTCTCATGTGAGCCTTGATATAGCAGATCAACATGTCATTAAGGCGTGTCTTATAAATGAATTGTTTGGTTCATTCAGGCACGTATATTCACTCTCTATCCATTCATGCGTGAACGCAGGTTGCTGGTAATAAATTTGAGTTATAATTAGGTCAGTAACGCACTCAGCTCTATGTTCCAGTCAGGTGCACAAAAAGACCCAGTTACAGCTTCATTAACATCAATCAGTGTCAGATTATAGATTCTCACCATAACATTAAATTATTCACACCTCATTAGATCATGCAAAAATCAAGAAAGCTTTAATTGGACACAAATCAGGCAACCTAATTATTAGTTCTTGTCATAAGCACATCCTACGAAAAAGTGATGGATATGTTTAAAAAGTTCCTGTGTTGCTTTTTGTGTCGTGTTCAGGCTGAATTATTTTAGTGATATGTGTTTTGTGGCATGCTATTTATGTTAAACACCTGCACTGATACAAACAGCAGTGTTTGAATGCATGTTCTGTTCAATCCATGGCAGCAGGTCTTTGGATTCTGTCCATTTTGATTGAGCGTAGTTGATATATGTGGCTACGTTCCTTCAGTGAAAAAGATTCCCGGAAATTTAGTGGCATTCATTTATTATTTTGACTTTCTCTTACTCTAACAGAGATGCATAGCAAATAATTTATTATTTTGACTTTCTCTTACTCTAACAGAGTTGCATAGTAAATAGTGGAATATTCACTGGATCAAACTAAAACCTCAGATGAAAGTTCAGCATATTGATTTAAAAGATCAATTATTTCCCAAGATAATTATATATTTGGATATATTTCCACCTTTCTGCAGTTATAAAGATTAAGGAAAAAGATTATAAAGATATTTAAGAAATGAAGTTTGCATGGAAGCCTGTTTCTGCCTTTGAACTTCATGTAATCGTGCAACTTTGTATCTCACAGTTGCAGCTTTATTTCACAATTATGATTTTATGTTTCACAATTGCATGTATTTCTCATAATTGCAACTATATTATGCAATTTGGACTTCCTATCCCACACTTGCAACTATATCTCACAGTTGCAACGTTATGTCTCATAATTGTGACTTTATACCTAATTATTGTGAATTTATTTTTAATAATTGAGACTTTATCTCGCAAGTTATTTGGCTTTAAATAACAATTGCATTTATTTTTGCGACTATTTCTCATAATTGCAACCTTATTTCTTGTAATTTAGAGGCTTTATTTAACAATTGCAAATATTGCAAAATTATTATTATAATTGCGAATTTACAGTATATCTTAGAAATATAGCTTTATTTTTCAAACTTCATTTCTTCAAACTGCGACTTTATGTATATCACAAGTACATCTTTTTCACAATTGCAACTTTATTATAATTGTGATTTCATATCTCACAACTGTGACTAGTTCTCATAATTGCAACTTTGCTGCAGAGTCACTTTATATGCCCCAGTTGCAACTTAATTTCATTTTAATTTTGACTTTATTTCTCAAGACTTTATGACTCGCAGTGTTACTCAATATCTCACAATGTGACTTCATTTCTTGCTTCAGTGACCAATCAGCATCCAGAACCGAAACTTATAGACCGTTAAATGAGCAGAATCCAACCCAGGCTTGTCAGTGCTTTTGCTGTGTACTGTTACGTGTATTTCTGGTGCACAGTTTGTCACTGTATTTCATTGCTTTTTGCATTCTCACCCCCCCATTAGATATTGAAAGAGTATTTTGAGGTAAGCCACATCTCCCTTTAATTTTCTTTTTGCTTTTGATAGCATTAGCATGAATTTGTGACGCTCACTTGTCTGCACTTGTGAAGAGTCTTTGACTATGTCTTCAGTGTTGTCACTTTATGGCAGGCTGTTTGACTAGAGGATTGTTTGTGTTTTTAGGAAGTTCAGACATGCACCGTGGACCTCGGAACAACAACGGACTGTTCCAGTCATCCAGACAATAAGAACAAGAACCGATACGTCAACATTTTAGCCTGTGAGAACCACTGCCACAAATAAATATAAGCATTAGATGCATGTTTCTGTGACTAATATAAAATTGTAATGTATTCAATTACATCCTTTAGATGATCACAGCAGAGTGCGACTCGCACCCCTGAACGACAAAGATGGGAGAAGCGGAGGGGACTATATAAACGCCAACTACGTTGATGTGAGAGATTTTGCCTGAACTAAGAAGCGTTGCCAGGCAAATCATGATAATTTTATCATTTAATCAGTGAGGCATGACTTCCTCAAAGTGTAACTGTTTAAATAGAACAAGTGATGAAAACCCTTAAAAAGCACAGCTGATTTGCTATTAATTCAATCACAGAAAGGTCAGGCATGGTGGCGAGTGTGAGAAGTTTGGGGCCCCTATTGTAATATTGTGTCACCTGAGAGGTTCTATCAAAGTTTTAACCAAGAATACTTGCTCTTCCCCTTCCTGTAGCTTTATTTGTCTCTTCTTTCTGTTTCACACAAGGGTTTTAACAAACAGAAAGCCTACATTGCGGCACAAGGGCCCTTAATGTCCAGCACAGTGGATTTCTGGCGGATGGTGTGGGAGCAGAATGTGGGAGTGATTGTTATGATCACAAACCTAATGGAGAAAGGAAGGGTGAGCCATTTTAGTGCAGAGTCTACCTAAATAGATTGATGTAATATCTGACATTTTAAAAATAGTTTTCTGTCATCAGAAACATTTTCATATGGCTCCAGAAGACTTAGAATATAGCCCACAAGTCGCATGGACCAGAATATACATGTATTTTTTTTTCCTGTTGGAAATGCAAAATTATATGGGTTTGGAAGAGGATGAGAATGAGTGAATTATGACATTTTAATTTTCGGGTGACAAGACAATAGCAAATATGGGTTCATTCAGCCTGAACACATTAATGTTTGTCCATTTCTCAGAGGAAGTGTGACCAGTACTGGCCTCTGGAGAACCAGGAAGAGTATGGATGTTTTTTGGTTACTGTAAAGAGCACAAAAGTCCTCGCTTACTACACCCAGAGAACCGTCACCATCAGAAATACCAGCATAAAGAAGGTATCAAGTAGGGATACACACTATTTTGGTACAATAGTGGTTATGTACAGATATTAAGAGTTTTTTTTTTTTGTATTTATCTGTATTTAATTGTATCGGTCGATGTTGGATATTTAATTGTGAATGTTTTTCCTCTAGTTTTTACATTCAGATTACCTTTGCCATCATCTAACACTCACTTAGTTATTAATGTGAATTTATAAACACCATAAAAATGTAATCGTTAGCAAATCTCAAAATGACTTTTAATTTTTTTATGCTGTACATCATGTTGATTCACTTTCAGCATTTTAAAATCGTAGATTAAATTTTTTTGTATTTTATTTTTAATTTATTTAGACAAAATCATTTAGGATTTTAATATTAGTAATATTACATTGTTAATATGAATTCATATATTGTTAACGGTTTAATTAATTAAATGTTGATATTTTAACATTTTATCATGCTGGTACTCCTCTTTGTGAAAACAATTGCAGGATTGCATTAACGTTTGCTTGTTTATTGATTGCATGTATACTTGATGTTTATTATTTTTAGGGTTCTCAGAGAGGTCATAGTAACGAGAGGATGGTAATACATTACCACTACACACAATGGCCAGACATGGGCGTACCTGAGTACGTCTTGCCTGTGCTTTCATTCGTCTACAAGTCCTCTAGATCCCAAACTGAGCACATGGGGCCAATGATTGTACACTGCAGGTGGGCTACAGGACTCTCTTTAAATGTATCAAGTGTCATATTGTATATTTGACAATTGTTATCTGACGTCTGTTTGTGTGTGTTTAGTGCTGGAGTGGGCCGAACAGGGACCTACATAGTGTTGGACAGCATGTTAAAACAGATTAAAGCACAGGGGACAGTCAACATTATGGGATTCCTCAAACACATTCGTACACAACGGAACTATCTAGTTCAAACAGAGGTGAGTGAACAGCAATTAAAGTCTCATTTTGGTGTGTAGAACTTCATTGTGCTCTATAAAGAAAAATGATGCATTATTTACAGTTGAATCAATCCTTAGTGTTGCTTAGAATTTGGACTCAATGTTGGACTCAAGTTTCCTTCTCAACATCGGTTGTTCTGGTACCTTTACAGGAGCAATACATCTTTACCCATGATGCTCTAGTAGAGGCCATTTTGAGTCAAGAGACAGAGGTGCCATCAAGCCATATTCATCAGTATGTTAACAACCTCCTGACCCCAGGGGCCTCATGCAAGACACGACTGGAAAAGCAGTTTAAAGTAAGTGTACTCTCAGTTCTTAAGTGATTTCTGAAGAGCACAGCTGTAAGTATTTGTATCACCACAGCTGTAGTTGAATAATAACCTGACATATGTGACAATGACCTTGTCATTGCAGTTGGTGTGCCATTCGAATGCCAAACAGAACGATTACAGCAGTGCCCTGAGTGACTGCAACAGAACGAAGAACAGAAGCTGCTCTCTGATTCCTGGTGTCTATTGTTTTTCTTCATTATGGGATGGATGGATGGATGGAAGGATGGACAGATGAAAAGAGACAGACAGATAGATAGTCAGGTTGATAGATGGATAGATAGATAGATAGATAGATGGATAGATGGATAGACGGATGGATGAACAGCAAGATAGACATATGAATGTGTGGAGAGATAAGTGGAAGGATAGATATGTAGACAGAATGATGATAGACAGACAGACAGGTGGACAGACAGAGAGAGACAGATAGACAGACAGACAGAGAGAGACAGGTGGATAAGTGGATGAATGGATGGATGGACAGCTAGATGAATGTGGATAGATAGGTGGGAGGATAGATAATATAGACAGAGGTAGATGGATAGAAGAAGGATGGACAGACGGACGGAGAAATAGATAGATGGATGGGTGGATGAACAGCAAGATAGACATATGAATGTGTGGAGAGATAAGTGGAAGGATAGATAGATAGATAGATAGATAGATAGACATATGAATGTGTGGATAGACAGATAGATAGATAGAGAGATGAACAGCAAGATAGACATGAATGTGTGGAGAGATAAGTGGAAGGATAGATATGTAGACAGAATGATGATAGACAGACAGACAGAGAGAGACAGGTGGATAAGTGGATGAATGGATGGACAGCTAGATGAATGTGGATAGATAGGTGGGAGGATAGATATATAGACAGACAGACAGGTAGATGGATAGAAGAAGGATGGACAGACGGACGAATAGATGGATGGACGGACGGACGGATGGATGGAAAATAGATAGATGACTTGAGGGACAGACGGATGAATTGACAAATAGACAGATGGATAGACACATGGATGGACAGATATTCAGTTCTCTGAAGTGACTGTTGTGTGTTTTGCAGTAGAGAAATCCAGAGTGTGTTTTTCCACATCAGCAGGAGAGACGTCAGACTACATCAACGCCTCATATGTCATGGTGAGACACTCAGCGTTTCTCCAGTCACTTCTCTATAACAGCTTATTTAGATTCATATCAAGACTCATTCATGCATTCACAGGGTTATCGGCAGAGCAAAGAGTTCATCATTACCCAGAATCCTTTGCCCAGCACAGTGAAGGATTTGTGGAGGATGGTGTGGGATCACAATGCCCAGGTTATTGTTTCGTTGCCGGACACGAGTAGTACGGTCAGTACAGCTTTTATCGCAAACCGCTTCATAGCGTCATGCTCATTTCCTGCCAGTCTTCCAGTGCTGAATTAAACAGATTGTCCTTTCATTCATCTCTCATTCACTCTCTCCCTCCCTCGGTCATTTCTTTATTCCATTTCCAGACAGAAGACAGCGAGCCAATCATATTCTGGCCTGCGAGAGATCAGCCAATCAGCTACGAGACATTCTCTGTGTCGTTAAAAGGGGAGGGCCACGTGTCCCTATCCAATGAAGATATGTTGATAGTGCAGGATTACATCCTAGAGGCCACACAGGTAACATCATATCTGCTGCACAGCCAATCAGATTCCACGGTTTACATTAGCAACATAAAGAGGATCAGAGATTTTACCCACAATGCACCAAAAGGAAGGTAACATACTAAAGCTGAGATAATCGATTCAGAGAGATGCAAATGAGCGATTTCTTTGCGTCGTTTCTCCAAAATCGTTAAAAAACATGAACACAGGCATCTGTTTTAAAGATCGCAGCTGGTGCCTGCCGTATGATTGTGGAAAATATTAGGCGGAGCAAATGGCTGCTGACGAAAGTGAGAACAGAGTCTGTTAAACAACACATCTGGTGCTTTTCATACACTTACCATCAAACCATCTGTATCTGCTGAAGCATACTGATCATAAACACACACACACTTAAAAAAAAAAAAAAAATTCATCCAAAAATAAAAATTTGCTGAAAATTTACTTACCCTCAGAGCATCCAAGATGTAGGTGTAGAAACTGTTTATTTCTTCATCAAACCAGATTTGAAGAAATGTAGCATTATATCACTTACTCACTAATGGATCCTCTGCAGTGAATGGGTGCCGTCAGAATGAGAGTCCAAACAGCTGATAAAAACATCACAATAATCCACGATTAATCCGTAAGACTCCAGTCCATCAATTAATGAAGTGAAAAAACTGAGTGTTTGTAAGAAACAAATTCACCATTAAGGTGTTTTCACTTTAAAAAGTCCCTTCAAAATACCAGTCCATAATCCATAACAACACTTCCTCCAGTGAAAAAGTCCATCCTCTGTTGTTCTCTCACATCAAAATCCACCAACATATTTGTTAACCTGTTTTGGGCTGTTTTCGCTGTACAGATCTGTACAGATTTCTCTCCTGATTCAGACGAGATGGCTTTTTCAATGGAGAAAGTGATAATACAGACTTGTATTTTAGCTGGAAGCAGCACCAGGGCTCTATGAAATCCATTTAATTTTTTCCCAAATTCCATTTTATAATTTTTTTTTTCTGGATTTTTCTGTTTTATTTTTCTAGACTATAGTTTTAATGGTTAAATTAACAAATATTCATGACAAAGCATGTCTAATTAATTGAAATAATGAAACTTACACAATTTAACAGCAATTTATTAAAAGTCTAACAAAAATTACATTTTTAAGGCCCAATGAAATGTTTTATTTTTTTCTCAAATTCATTTTTTTTAATCAAATTCTGTTTTCCATTAATTATTTTATTTTTTTCAGAAATGCTGCGTTTAATCTACATTTTTCTCATAGTCCTAAATATTCCTTAAAAATAATGCGTTATTAATAATTTTATTAGTAATAATACTATCATTACATTAAGTATTATATTTCTGTCAGTTTCTTCAAATTAAACCAAACTTTTAATTTCTGTTTGTATATATGGCAATATATTTCTCAAAAGAAACGGTAAAATGCTCATGAAGTGACAGAGCATTCTAGAGATTATGTTCATGTTCTCATATATTGAGGCAGCAGAGGCTGAAAACAGTATGTGTGTAGTAAACAAAACCGTGTGTCTGTGCCATTCATTCACACATGGACGTGCAGAACATGCAGGATTCATAATTAAATGATATTTTTATGGTTTAATACGGCTCACAGACACTTGTCCATATCGCATTTTGATTTAAGTGTACTGACCTACTTTTGATGTATCCATCCAGAATGGGGCAAATTCCGTGACATTCCATAAATTCCATCTTTATGACTGGATTCCACGATTCTGTCTGCATTTTCTACATTGCAGAAATCATAGGGCCTTACAACGGTTTGTAGTTAAAAATGTCTTGATGGATTTGTTCATCATAACCTCTTTTTCAGGATGATTTTGTTCTAGAAGTGAAGCATTACCGGGCTCCACGCTGGCCAAACCCAGACAGTCCCATCAGTAACGTCTTTGAGCTAATCAACATCATCCAAAAAGAGTCCGGCTCCAAAGATGGACCTGTGGTCGTACATGATGAGTGAGTGAAGGAGATGCACACTGCGTCTTGTTTTTTCTGTTCCAGAAGCTAGTGAGCCTGCTGTCTGCATCGGCACATACCCCTGCCCAATAAACCAGCAGGAATTTCCAGTCTGGTTTATGCTGGTCTATATGTTGGACCAGCTGTTAAACTATAATAATAGTAAAAACAGTAAAAATAGTAAGCATTTGCTAAATTAAATAATTGGCTTTCATATGGTCAGTGTGCTACAGCCAAAAGAACGGATTAAAATATTATCTGGGGAATACTGAGTTTGTATTTAGTGAATCTTAGTTATTAGATGTAAAAACCTCAAGAGAAATATTTTTAGTTCTAATATACGGCTGTTGAAATGCTGGGGCCAGTAAGATTTTCCTTTTTTTTTAATGTTTTTGAAAGAAATCTCTTATGCTCACTAAGTCAGCATTTATTTAATCATACAGTTAAAATTGTATTTTTTTTCTAGTTTCATATATATTTTTTTAACATTTAAAAAACAACATTTGGTATTCAGAAACTTTTCTTACTATTAACTTTGTTTAAAACAGTCTGCTTAATATTTTTTTTTGGAAACAGTGATACGTTTTTTTTTTAAGAATTCTGATGAATAGAAAGTTCAAATGAAATAAATATATTGAAATTTGAAATAAATCTTTTTTTGTACATAATATCTTTACCATTACTTTTGATCAATTTAATGCTTTAATGCAATTTAAATATGTCCTTTCTGAATAATTTGAATTCCTTCAAAAATAAATAAATAAATAAAATAATAAAAATAAAATAAAATAACTTTTTGACCCCAAACTTTTGAACTGTAGTGTATATAAATTTGAAATGTATTTATATAACACTTTTCACAAGACATATTGTTCCAAAGCCATGTTACAGAAAATATTGTAATTAATACAACAAAAGCTCAAAGAAGTGAGAATATGTTTCCAGTAACTGTTAGAACGGCAAACCAAAATGAATCACCAATGATGTCAAATTCAGTTTTATTTTCTTTACTATTGATTAGTAAATAAAATATTACATTTTTGTTACTATCGGCATTTTTTTGTTGTTATGTTTATGAATTAAAGCTGCAGTCTAAATTTTGGCGCTCTAGCGGTTAATAAACAGTACTGCATGCGTCTTGCGGAGGAACATTGTAGCCGGAGCTACTTCTCTCTGTTTATGTCTGAGACGAATCACGCAGGTACTGGGCTACTCCGCAGTCTGAATTATTATAGGTGTATGAATGATTATAGGTGTACTGTAGTGATTGAGGACAAGCCAAAAACACGGTTTGGCAAATGGATTGATGATGTACTCGCTTATTATATAAAGTTTGTAAATTCTGAACACAAAAATGTTATGGACTGCCGCTTTAATACATTTTTTTGTAATGGAATTTTTGCAGACCATGATATAACCCTCTTGTGGCTCACTGGGAGCCCTTCAAAACCCCTGCTTTTTAAAAAAATCAATACTTTGCAGTATTGAATAAAATACTAGTAAAGTGTTTACTTATTGACATTTCAAGTTACATTATAATTTATATCATAATAATTGTAATTTATGATATATTCCCTGAAACGTGTAAATCAGGGACTGCTTTATCCAAGACAGTGCTTGTCAAACCAAGGTGTCTTATCAGTCAGCATAAATGAGGAGCACATCTTTAATGCCTAAAAATGCTGTGTAGTGAAGAACTGAACATGCTTTATCATTGATTTGTTGACTAATCTGGGTTGCCTGTGTTTGTGCAGGCGTGGTGGTGTGACGGCTGGATCGTTCTGTGCGCTGTTCACTCTACTGCAACAGCTTGAGGCAGAGAGCGCGCTGAACGTCTACATGTTGGCCAAGATGATCAACCTCATGAGGCCTGGAGTCTTCACTGACATTGTGAGGGTTCATCTGCCTGCTTTCATTCAAGACAAATAGTTTTTTTCCACTTGTATTAACAAAATCAAACACACTAAAACATCATCCACAAATTATGATATTTATACTATATATCTTCAAATATAAAAGCGCTAATACATGAATACATATATGCTATATAAAATGCTGCATAATCACATAAACATGCATCAACTTACAACTCTTTATAGCATTTAATACATATAATATGGACCTATAAAATAACCCAATAATATAAAAACTTGTGAATTTTTATGCGTTTTATATATATATATATATTAATTATAATATGTATTAGAATCAAATGTGTGTATACATTTATATGTAGGGTAATAATATAATATAATTATACAAATAATTATAATCCATAATTATTAAATTTATAGGTCAAAACTAATATATATATATATGTATATATGTGTGTGTGTATATATACATATATATATATAATATAATTGTATATATGTAAAAAGGGAAATATAATTAAATATAATAATTATCCTTGGAATATATATGTAAATAATAATATATTTAATATAAATGTATATGTATATATATATATATATATATATTTATTTATTCCCTCTTTACATACATTTTGCTATATTACAGTTATATATAATACAGTAAAATTATATGTATAATGTTAAAATTTTAATAATTTTATTGGGTCTATAAAATACGTCTATATTATATTTATAGGTTAATTTTTGTTTATTTTTATGTGAATATTAATCTTTTATAGTATGTATGAGCTTTTTTATATATGAAGATATTTATGTTTGTAACGTTAGTATTTTCCATGTGTCTGCAGACTATTGGCATTTATACATTTTAAAAGAAATGTAGTGGGTTTTTTTTTTCATCTCTCTGGAGTTGGCAGCAGTTCTGATGAGGAAAAGTCAGTCATTAATAATCCTGCCCTGAGGTGGAATTAACTCAAATCCACAAGGGAAATGTAATATTTTGAGTGGTATGTTGTGGTCAAACTACCAACATGTTCGTGTTTTTGAAATTTTTTTTTTTTTGGTGGGATAGGATCAGTATCAGTTCCTCTACAAAGCCATTCTGAGTTTGGTCAGCACCCAAGACGACGAGCGAGTGCTTCAGTCCTCCGATAACAACGGCACGGTCCCAGGAGGCGTCTCGAGTGTGGCCGAGAGTCTGGAATCCTTGGTGTAACCATAGCGACGAGCCGGCACAGGAAAAAGACTTTTCAAATCAAAGAAAGCTCTTGTTTTTCCCAGTCCATCTCTGAACTGATAGCGCTCTGCTGGATGCAGCGCCGGCATTAAATGTGTGCCCTTTATACACTCCACGTTTTTATTCACTGTTTCTCTCTTAAATCACCACCTTGTGCTAATGTCTTACGTACTAATGTCTTCTCATAGAGTCATATTTATTGGCTTAAAAGCTTGTTTAAAGGGAAAACACCTTTTTTTATTTTAATAAGACTTTTTTTATTAGTCTATTTTTTAGTCTATTCAGCCACTGTTTTTTCATACAGATATACAAAGAAAGTGGCAAAAGCAGTCGTGGATAAAGGGCAGGAAATAATATTCTAATGTGTAAATAATATTTCAGCAACCACGTCGATGGACCAAATTTCTATTTATGTCTAGAATTTTATATTTGAGGCACTAGTGCTGCAAGACATGGCTGCATTTGAATAATTTAGTCACATTTGAAATGTTTTAATATTTCTGATGCCGCTGTTTTGTTATGCGTTACATACTGACACTGTTTAGCTGTACGAGATGTTTTTGTCTGTTCGTAGGATTAAACGAATCAAGAAAACACTGTTTACGCTTGGCTATTTCATATGCTTAGAAATGCAAAGACTTTATAATTCTTGTTTTTTGACAATATTTTTAAAGGAATAGTTTGTTTAATGATGTTGATATATATTTTCCACATTAACCCTAACCCTAAAAGAAAAAAATCAGCAAGGCACTTCCAATAAAAGTGAATGAGGCCAATTTGTAAACGTTAAAATACTCAGTTTTAATAATGTAAACACAAAACATAATGTGCATATCAACATGCATTCAATGTGAAAACAAATCACTCAACCTTTTCTGTGTAATATTTTTGTAAAAACCATGATACAATTTTTCAGGATTCTTTGATGAATAAAAAAAATCAAAAGAACAGCATTTATTTGAAATTTAAATGTCTTTACAGTCATTTTTTATCAATTTAATGCATCCATGCTGAATAAAAGTATTAATTTCTTTGAAAAAATCTGACCCTTAACCCTCACCTAAAGTATTTAATTTAAACATAATGTAAGATTATATTTATATATATATATAGAGAGAGAGAGAGAGAGTCATATAAATATTACATGTATCACTTTTTATTATAATAATACAAATTTAATATATATTATTATAGTGTACATGATATAAAAATTATTTGATTAAAAAATAATTCAAAATATTACTTATATAAATTAAAAATGTATTACAATGTATTGTGAAATGTATTATGCATTATTATATTTTATGAACATGGTATAATACAAAAAAGATTTTGATACAAAAAAATATTACTTATGTCAATTAAAAATGTATTACAATGTATTATGCATTATTATATATTATGTACATGTTTTAATAAATTATTTAATTGATACAATAACTATTACTTATGTAAATTTAAAAATTAATGTAAGGGCATTAACAAAATATATAAAAAAAAAAACGAAAAGAAAAATTGTAATCTACAAATTTCTGCATTTAAAATCTCAAATATTTTTCCCCATTCACTTTCATTTTAAGTTTAAAAAGAAAAAACAAGAGATGAATCAAAATGTTATTTTTAACCCAAAACACTACTTGGATATGTAGCGTTTTCATATAGCATTGTGCATTTTTTGGTACCAGGTTTTTCATGTTTTAGTTTTGTCTTTAAAGTCTCCATAATAAAATCTTGTCTAATATTCTGGTTTTCATCTGCCCTCGGGACAGACTCGTGTTGATTACAGTCTCCAGACAGCAGCCGCTTGCCTCGTGTCAGCTGTTCATTCTGAACCTGCTTTTCTTGTTAGCTCGGCATCCCGACTGCCAAACCACAAGAAGGTCAGAACAACAGTCCTTCAGTTCTCCATCTGGCGCAAGAGGTCAGGAACAGAGAACGATTCATCATCGAGACGGTGCTTCTGGCAGCGATCAGGTCACTCCTTAAGCCACTGCATCTTCAAGAACCGATTATTATAAGTCCACGGCTTAAGGGTTTGGTGACGAAGATGACAGCTACACGAGTTATGACATAATATCGCTTGTAATTATTCCTCAATTCTAATCCAAAAGGTAATTTACACAAAAATATGGGTCAAATGGCCAGACACGGTCTTGAGGGGCTACTGGTACCTTCATTTGCATTTTTAACTTCTAATAATTACAGCCCCAATTATCCTGCGCTTGGTGGCCTACTTTATAGTGACCGCAGTGATGGCCCCACACCAGAACAATGCAGACCAGGCCACCAGGCAGTCAACAAGCGCCAAAGGGGGGTGAAGGGTCATTTCCTCTCATTTCTGTCTAATGAAGACGACAAACAATAATTTAGATTGTCTGAAGAATGAATAGAAAACAATGAGAGAAAATGCAAACGTTTTATTAGACAAAAGCTAGTTTTAAATCTCTTTCTCCAGAAGTTCAAAAGAACAGTATTGATTTGAAATGGTAATATTTAAATGTCTTTACTGTCATTTTTGATCAATTTAAATTTTAAAAGTCCTTGCTAAATAAAAAAGTATTCATTTCTAAAATCTGACTGTCAGCTAATGTATAATTTGGTGAGAACCAGAAGGGCGCAAGTGACATTTTGGGTGAAATGGAGATATATATATCAAACGAAAGCTCTTGATGAGCTCTTTCTACTGCCAAAAGGACACAAGTGAATTCTTAATAATTTTGGAGTTATTCATTAGAAACCAAAAGACTTGACTCTGAACATACCAAGCCTGTTGGTTTTTGTTTTGGCCCTCCTGTAAAGTTGGTGAAATGTCACTTATGCCCTTCTGGTTCTCACCCCTCGATATTCTATCTATCCATCCATCCATCCGTCTGTCTGTCCTAATTTGTTTTCTATAATTTTTCTGACAACTTACATATTTTATTATGTAATAAAAGAGGGGGGTAAAGGGTACAGTAATATCCTGTCATTTCTGTCTTATGAAATTGTTAAACAATATATTTGATATTTATTTGAAGAAAAACAAGAAATATAAAACGAAAGGAAAACTTTTATTGGACAAAAGCTAGTTTTGAACATTTATATTAACGTTTGAACAAAAAAAATCTAAACGAATTCACTACAGTGCCAAGTTTCACATTTAAGAAATATTCAATTGACATTTTGACTAATTTTATCAGTAGTAATCAACATGACTTCATGTTTAGCATAAATATGATGCTACTGCTTGTTTTGAACTCAACTGAGGCAGACGTTCATTTAAACCCTTTGAGCACAAGGGTAAGAAAACGCTGACGGCGTATAAAGTTCATTTTCAACGCCAGGAAGTGGAAATGGGATGGTTGCGTGTCAAAGTGCTTTGTGGGAGTTTATTTACACTCCCAATTTATGACAACACTAATAAAAATTAAACCTCCTTGTCAACGTCTACAGACTGTCTAAATCTACTTTTGATGGATGTTTGGGTTTCATTACACACGTGTGGCACAGAAGGAGTGAGTTTCGAGATCTTAAGGTGTGTGGTTACTCTGATAAGGTGCTCTTGGTGATGCACTGGAGACCCTCCTCCTGCAGTCTCTTCAGAACCGGACTGTAGATGTTCTTCGTCATCGGCACCACGAGTCCTTTAGTGGTCAGTTCATCTGCAGTGGTACATCACACACTCACAATAAGTCAAAGTGACTTTATAAGAACAGCGTCTGGGCATTGTGTGGAATTACTGGAAATGTTATATTTTAACATTTAATATTTTAATAATAGTGCAAAATTAAGAACAGATTGCAAACTACTGATGTAATTTCAGTGGAATGAAACCAGGGATGCATGAAATATCACTGATATATCAGTATCAGAGAATAAATGTGCCTTTTTAATGTCCAATAATTAAAATAGGTATATTTAAGATGTAATTATATATTTAGGCCAATAAATTACATCCAAATGATCACTGGACTTCACATTATTGCAAGCTGGTCTACCTGTTATTAAATACAAATAAAAAAAAATGTTAAATTAAAATATGATGAGCATTGCCTTATATTTGTAAAAGTTATCTTTTCCATTTAAACTTCAGAAAAAAATAAAGTTTAGAAATGAAAGTTGACCACTGACTGTTTAATAGCAGGCCTATGTTAAATGTTTGTGGGGGGAACTTATTTTTTGCAAAAAAATTAGTGGGAAAAGGGAATGTACTGATATTTTTTGCATATATTTTACACTTTTATGTATATTCCCAATAAATATATCTTTATTTAAAAAATAAAATGGTAAAATATAACAAATAAAATTAAAAAGAAATAGTTTCATTTGATACACACAGAGAACTTGATTTTTTTTTTATTAATCTCACAAAATGTAGTATAATATATAATATATAATATTGTGCAAAATAACACTTCAGATTCAAAGTATAAATAATCTGTATTGGCCCAACTTTATATATTGGCGTATCTCTAAAGGAAATTGACTGTTAAATGAGCATTTCAAGTTGAGCACTGACCGTTGAGCACCATACGGGCTGCAATGGCTGCTGGGTAGCCCACGGCTTTGGCCATGGCTGAGTATCCATTGGGATCCCCGTAGACTACCAGACTGATGTGTTTGGTCTCCAGCTCGCCCGTTGGGTGTCTGATTCCAACATCGTTCCTCATGACGATCATATCGCGCTCACCTTTAGCTGCGCGAGACAGAACGATCCAAAAACAGCAATCATTTATCTGGAACTGGACTTCAGGATTAGTTCAAGACATTTAACAGCATTACGGATGGATGATCTTCAGAAACACATGCTGAATCTTCAAAGCTCGCTGAATCTCATGACATAAGACAGAACGACATAAAGGAAGAGGAACTGGCTCTTTACCGAAAGACAGTTTGGCCTCCAGATGCTTAGCAACTGCTGCTAAGATGGTGTCAGCGTGAGGAACCGACTCTTCACTGAGCATCCCGAGCCTGATGGGAGTCATCCAGTCAGTCAGCTATACTGTATGATCTTACTTTAATATTTATATATACAAAGATACTTACACACACATACATATATATATATATATATATATATATATATATATATATATGCATGCCTATATAATGTTTGTTGTATATAAATATATAACATTATTGATAAAAATGTTGAAAAAGCTCCCCTCTTATATAAGCAGTGCTGGGTAGATTACTTACAAATTGTAGTCAGTTACTGATTACAAATTCATTGATGAAAACTGTAGTCAGTAATGTAATATAAATTGCTAATTTTAGGTCATGTATTCCAGTATTCTGGATTACTTTTAGATTACCTTTTATCTAACTTGCTTATTTAATTGGGATTATTGTTATAAAAAAACAAAAACAGAGAAATAAAATATAAGACCAATAATCAACACCAGAAAACACAAATTTGTTGTTAAATTATTGAAATAATAGCTTTAAATCTCAGGGGGACTTCAAGTAAATATTTTAGGTCAAAGCGGTCTGACTGACAAAAAAAAGTTTAGAAATCCCTGCATCACATAAACAAACATTAAACAGCAATGACTTGGTCAAAGTTTTCTAGGTTTGTAAATATTTTTGTTAGTTATACATCGGCAGTGTTTAGTTACTTGTGTAATTATTCATCTCATACATGGTGTAATTGACTGATTCTGTCCCCAAATTCAGATGCATGGGTTGCAAATGAATTTAAATGGCCATTCTATATTATGAAAACTCACTGTATTCAATATGACACGCAGTAGAATTTTTAGAAGGTAAACATTAAAAGAAAAAACTAAGAACTAGGGAGAATCAATACATTTGTAATCATGTAATCCATAAAAAGTAACTGTAATCTGATTATGAGCATTTTAAAAATTAGATTATTTAAAAAATGTAATTTTAAAATAATTTAATTTCAAGTGAAACATTTTTGGAATCTGATTACATACTCCAGATTACATGTAATCAGTTACTACCCAGCACTGTATATCAGTAGGTACTGTGATGGAAGTAGTGGTCGACCGATATTGATTTTTTGACAGCCAATGCTATTATCTTAGAAAGCAGGTTAGTCGATGACTGATTTTTTATAATTCATAATTTTTAACAATAATTTAATTTTGTTGCAATTACAATTATAATAACAATTATTTATTTATTTTAATTAATATTTAAAATATATTAAATAATTTGACAATTAATTTAAAAATGTGTAAAATAAACATACTTATACTTTATATGACAACTTGTTGATTCTGGAATCCTATAACAGTATTTTTCACAAATAAATAAAACAACATTTTTTTTAAATACATTTAAAAATACATAAATAAAAAGGAAGTAAACACTGTAACCAACAGTGCACTCTAATAGTGCACTCTGTAATCTGGGAAGTAATCCAAGTCTGCAAGGTTTGTCAAATTAAATGTTTAAATACATTTGTAATCATGTAATCCATAAAAAGTAACTGTAATCTGATTATGAGCATTTTAAAAATTAGATTATTTAAAAAATGTAATTTTAAAATAATTTAATTTCAAGTGAAACATTTTTGGAATCTGATTACATACTCCAGATTACATGTAATCAGTTACTACCCAGCACTGTATATCAGTAGGTACTGTGATGGAAGTAGTGGTCGACCGATATTGATTTTTTGACAGCCAATGCTATTATCTTAGAAAGCAGGTTAGTCGATGACTGATATATATGTATATATATATTAAATACATTTAAAAATACATAAATAAAAAGGAAGTAAACACTGTAACCAACAGTGCACTCTAATAGTGCACTCTGTAATCTGGGAAGTAATCCAAGTCTGCAAGGTTTGTCAAATTAAATGTTTATTAGACATTCAAAGATTTGTTTAAATGATATACATGCGTATTTGCTGAATGCTGACAAAAATGAGAAAGTATTATAAAGCCTTTCTATTACTAATAATATAAGCAATTGTTATAATACTTTTTTGTATACCTTTTAATTTCTTAGTTTAACAGTTCTGATTATTAGACAGACTTCTGTCCGTATTAGGCAGAACTGTTAGATGGTGAGAACAAACAATAAAGAGGGAGAATGTGAGCGCTGTGTGCTCCGGTGCTGCCATTCACAGCGCCGCCAAAATAAGTCTCGATCATAAACGACTAAACAGAAAAACATATCGGCCGATGTCGATATTTGAAAAATGTCAAATATTGGCCGATATATCAGCCTTGGCGATATATCGGTCGACCACTAGATGGAAGTCTATAAAATATTGTTAGTGAACTTCTAAACCCACCATCTGAGACTCTGCATTCTGAAGTCATCCCGTCCGACCCGCTCATAAACGGTGTCTTCAAAGAAACTGCTGCTCACAGATGTGGACAAGCCAATCTGCCTACAGAGAAGCTCTTTCTGTGTACGAGACAAAATGGCATTTACATATATATATATATATATCATTATTGTTTTGTATATTTTTGTTTTCCATTTCTTTTAAAAGTTTTTAAATATGTCTATATTTATTAATATAGACATACTTTTTTATTCATTTTTATTTCAGTTTTAGTTATTTTAGTACAAGTTGAAGTAAATAAAAAAGAGAAATGTTTTTGAGGAATGATTCATTCAGTGTTATTTTAGTATCATTTTTAATATATTTTTTTTTTTTTTTTTTGTATAAATTTTTTTAAAAAAAAAAAAAAAAAAAAAAAAAAAAAGACATTTTATGAGTTGGATGGAAAAAGGTCCATAAATCCAGACCCATGAGACAGGAGAAGCCGTGTGTCCCAGCAGTGGACAGGGCTCCGTGTTGATGAGTCCCAGTTTGACGAAGCCATTCATTGCAGAGGAGAAGCCCTGAAGACACATGCAGTTCATGATGACACAGGCACTGGAGCAACACTGAGCTTACAACTCATCTTTACATCTCATTAGCATGAATACCCTGAAGCGCAGAGTTCCTCTGATGAGCGTGTGCGCAGATTCAATCCCGTACGGCTGTGCGTATTTGGTGCTGTCCCAGTTGGGGAAGCCCTCCAGGTTGAAACCGGGCATGAAGTCCATGGGCTTTGTGACATCCAGGAGAGCCCCGCCGGGAGGAACACTGACCACCTGAACAGACAACCCACATTGTTTGTAAATGTTTTTATTATACTGTTATACGGCTTTCGGGTGGCTGATTGTTAGACACTGCAGAATTTTTAGAGGTTATTTTTTAAGTGTCACCTGATTGTCTTTCAGATAGATGGCTGGACTGATGGTGTTGAGCAGGACGCCGTACGGACTCCAGCTGAACTTATAACGCAGTGGGTTGTCCGAGCACTCTGGGGCAGGAAGACCACCACAAAAAGAGCTGTACGATTCCACCTGGCAAGAAACAGTGATTAAAATTTGGAGTAACTACAAGAGCACCATGTGATTTGACCAAATGTTCAGAAAGACCACGCTCTGCCTGACCGCTAACGAAGTAAAAATGAACATTCAAGATGCTGTGAACGTTTGTTGAGGTCTGTCAATATGTCTTCCAGACGTGGTGATGAGTGCACCAATGGTGTGACAGTATGTCACTCTATCGCAAATACCCATCAACACATCCAAGTGGTAAACCTACAGTGCAACCGTCTGCCTTGGCCTGGTCGATGCACTCCATGGCCAACATGTGATCAATGCCAGGGTCCAGACCCATCTCATTGACGATGGTGATGCCAGCATCCTCAGCACTTGGGAAACAACAGCCAATCATGGTGAAGCCACACGCACATATTAATGAAGTCAACCAGAGGCAGTTTAAAATCCAATAAGGTCAAAGAAACATACATTCAGTGACTGATTTTAACTTAAGTGACAGTTCTCCAAAATATAAAAAAATCTGTCTGATTCATAAATTGTTGAACTTTTCAATTAATTAGCTGATCCAGTTAACAAAACCAATCTAAATGATTCACACATAAATCTGGTTCTTGAGTTCAACTCACCCTCTTAATTTGTTTGGAACAGTTGATTCAATGACATGATGCTCATTTTTTGTCCTATCTATTCATTTTTTATTATTTTTTTTAATACCTCTTATGATGACCATGTTTGTCATGTCTGTATTACAATTAATTTTTTGAGGGAGCGTAGTCAAAAATGCATGGAGGACAAAACTCTCCTAAAAAATTTTTTTTTTTAATTAATTAAGAAAAATCCTTACTAAAAATACTAATTTTTAAGTAGTTTGACAATCTTCTATTTTTATTTCTTAAAAATATATATAATATTAAGCATAGTATTTGAACAAAACTGCTTCACTGCTTATTAACGTTTGACATGTTTGCTCTCAAAATCAAGAAGACCAACAAAATTCAAGTGCACCAAAACAAAAGCAAAAACAACAAAAACAAAAACAAACAAAACAAAATCAAAGCAAAGCAAAACAAAAAAAACACATCAAAACAAAAACAAAAGCAAAAGAAAAAACACAAAACAAAACAAGAGCAAAGCAAACAAAAGCAATAATATAACAAACCAAAAACAAGACAAATAACAAAAAAACTAAAACACACACACACACACACCAACAAAACAAAAGACAACAAAAACAACAACAAAAAACTAAACAAAACCAGATTCTCTTCTCCCTCAGGAGAAAATTTTGACTTTTTTCATTTTTGGGTGAACTATCGGTTTAAAATTTCTAAGAAACAGGAAGTTCCCTACTTCTTCTGAAGCTCCTTCATGGCTGGGCTCAAGTAACTGGCGGTCACCATGTTCACCTTCATTTTAATGCAGTGCTTAGCTACTTGTGGATGAAATGCATACGGCAGCATGCTAGATACCAAAAACAACAAAAGAAATGACACAAATTAGCTTTAAAGGTGTACGTTAAAGTAGAAATGCTAATGTCAAAGCATAATAAAGTGAATGAAGTTTATGATTATGCCTGATGACGATGTCGTGGTCTTTGATCAGAGACTCGAGGTGGCTTTCCTGGCAGGTGATGTCCAGCATCACGGCGATGGTGTTGGTGTACTTGGCTGCCATGTCCTCAGCCTGATTCAACAGATTTGATGCTGCGATGCAAAGATTATTTTTTAAAGAATTGCGACTGTAAATTCTACACTGCATTCCAGACGGATTTTGAGGCGGGAACATACCCACTGTGACCTGAGTGCCAGCGTCTCTGGTGAGATACTTGATAACTGGCCCAGACACATAGCCTGCACCCAGCAAAAGCACCCGCTTCATTCCTCCTTTCTTTAGAATCTGCTCCGATTCCCTGTTTGCCAGATGGTACAGCCATTACTACTAACACACACACACACACACACACAAGGGGTTGAACGACTTCTGATTTTTTGAAGTCGACTTCTATGTGATGAAAGTCGAGTCGAAGTCGACTAGTCGCTGATGACGTCATTAATGAACAAATAAGTCTGGAGCTGTGA
>NW_015557212.1:86006-116598 GCF_001515605.1 Sinocyclocheilus anshuiensis | reverse complement strand
ACACACACACACACACACACACAGACACACACACATACACACACACACACACACACACACCCTCTCACTGGCCAAGCAATCTGTGAAATCACAAAACATATCCTGCTGGATAGTGATCTTAAACCGATTGAAAGGGATGCAAAACCCACAAAAGAACATGGGAAGATCTTGTAGGATTGTCCAGGATATGAAATCAAGAACATTTAAAACATCAACATAATACATCAAAGATTAATTTTTCATTTTATGACAAGAGTAAACCACCAAAAACCAGAAATGGACAATGGCACTTCAGGAGCAGAGAGGGTGCCTAAAAAAACTAAAGGAAAACATATAGATCTACTTCTAGATCAGCCAGTTCTCCATTCAGAATATAATCAAAGCAGTTTAAGAGGGCTGATAAAATCAACGTTTTGCTCCGCAAGTCCCCTGGGAGACACATGTGATCCAAGCACCCCCGTCGTTCAGCCTAATTGGATCTGATGCGGCACATGAGCAAAAATGTAACACTTAACCCCCAACCACCTGCATGCCTTTCCCAAAATACCATTAAACTAGACATTCATAACAACCACTAAACATGTGTTTTAGATCAGGGTTTTACTGCTATTTAGTGCTACTTTTAAAAGCTCTCATAATTAGGTGCATTAGTTCATAATATGGCACACTTTCATATCAAATAGGAAGGTGTTGCTTGGCCTTACAGTCATTTTTACCACAGTTAAATGGTGTTTAGGAGCATGAAACCCCTAAACCATTAAAAATGGCACTGCCTCCAGTGGCTTTCGGCTTTTATAAATCAGCAGCAACAGCAAAATGATAAAAGACAATTTATCACATGAATGTGCAAAACTATATATTTTTAAAATCTGTTGGTTGCTCGAAAGACTAGAGAACTAATTAGTTGAAATATAGACTTGCCAAATAAGCAGGTTGAGACAGAAGCGATCACAGGAGTCTCGAGACATGTTTTTACAATTGACATGCCCTCTTAAAATCACAAAGCCAGTGGCCTAAGATGCTTAAGAAAATAGCATGACACAATGGCAAAACATGTAGTGCATGACTGCAATGTGTATGTGTGTGTGTGTGTATATAAGAATAACACTAAAATGTAATAACATTTAAAAAAACAAGAAATGAAATTATAATTTTTAATTTAAATATTTTGTTATTTATATTAATAATATATGTATTATACAGTACAATACAATATAATATTAATAATTTAGTTATAATTCATTCTTTTTTAAATGCTATTATTCCATTTTAATATTCCTATAACATATAAAATAAAAACCAAAACTAATTAATAATACATAATAATTTTGTCTATATTGCACTATATATCTCGTAATCAGATGACCTTTTATCAAAAGCAATGGCTCTCTTAGATGGTTTTCATTCAGGACAAGAACAAGTAAATCAAAACAAGTCAATGGGTCTTTAATGCTTTCCATTGATTAAATGGAGGTCAATGTTGCCTTGTGGGCGGCTCCATTAAGTATAGACCACAATGGATACAAACAGACTTGCAAATTCAGTGTAACGTTTTGTCAACCTGGTTCTTCACCACTGAATGAGACCGAGACAGCACAAAAGAGAGTGTTTTGTGTAAGACGTGTTGACTGCGGAAAGCATAGGAAGCTTTGATTACATCTTGAATAAGAAAAAAAAATGAAAGGAATGAGCTATTCCATTTAATGAAAATGATTCAAAAACGTGATATAATCAATTAATGGCAATGATTTGGCTCGTGAAAAAGAAGCTTACCTTGGAGAATAATTGAACTTAAACTAAAAAAGAACTGGTGCATTGATTTCCTTTTCTGGCATGCAAAAAATCCCAAGAAAAAGAGCGAGTGGGAGAGACTGTGGCTGCGGTGAGAGAGTAAGATTGTCTACCCATGAGAGAACGCACTCAGCGAACGTGTGCTCTAGCCAAGCAAGGTGTTAAGGCAGTGCAGAAGGAGGCACACAACCTGTGTCTGAACAAAACAAACACGGTCAGCAACTTGTTTTCTCTTTACGTTTGCGGTGTATGAACTTACTAAGGTTTAATGTTTCAAACTCAGCCTGGGAAATTCATTAGCCTCACAAAACTGAGCTAAACAGGCTTTGTTTCACACCGGTTTCATTAGGACTTTACAAATTAGTCTCAAATAATACAGAAACATTTACATCATCATCATCCAAAAGCACCAATATGTGTGTAGTTTCTGACATTTTCAAGAGGAATGGGGGTCTATATCAGCCCTGCATTCTTATCTTTCGCATATAAGCAGTGTCTACATTCAGGTGTAACTTAAAGCAGTTTGATCTATAGCGATAAGAGCATATCAAGGCTACAGGCTGTTGAGCTCTGGGATATGGCAATGTTTTTACCTCTTTCAACCTTTGAAGAAATCTTCAGAATGAGCCCGCCATCCTCAGTGTGTAAGCATATCATCCAGAGCAATGTTAAAAGGACTTCTGTGCCTCATAAAACACATCACGGCTAGTGTCCAATTGGACAAAACACACTCGATGCCTTAAAGAGCTATTGTAACACGGGATTTGAACACGTGATTGAATTAACTTCATGGAAATAAAAAAAATTAACCCTTACCTCCTTTCTCGAAGTTTCTGGATGTATTCAAACTTAGGCGTCAACTTCCCATTGGAGGTAATTACAGCCTAGATTGAGGAAAACAATGCATGTAATACAAATAATACTACTGCAATGTGCACCAAATAGATCACGCTAACAAAAAAGTACCATGGTATTGCATTTAGATATGCATCATGGTATGAAGTAACTGGAACCTGAAATACCAAGCCACATGAATATGGTGTAAGGTTATGCACCATTCAGAACTGAACTGAGATTTTTACATTCACATTCAATTCACTTTTGAATTTGAATCAATGAAGCAAACAGAATAGTATTTGAATCTGAATTCAAGTAGAATTACAAATTACTTTTTATGGTTGTCCTGAAGTAATATCGCAATAAACACGCATTTAAAAGTACATTTTAAAAATGTATGCAATGCAAAGAGTTCATTTCATTATCAAGCCATTTTTTTGTAAACCCTCCTTTTTTTCTACACAATTACTAAATATATTTATTGTATTTCTCTGCCTAATTTTCTTGAGATAACACAATTACAATGGCCTCTGTACCGTTTCAAAAGTTTGGGGTCATTAAGATTTTTTTAAAGAAATTAACACTTATTTAGCATAGATGCATTAAATTGATAAAAAGTGACAGTAAAGACATTTATAATGTTATAAAAGATTTCTATTCCAAAAAAATCTTGTTCTATTCAATTTTCTATTTATCAAAGAATACTGAAAAAAAATGCATCAATGTTTCCACAAAAATATTAACATTGATGATAATGAGAAATTACATCACAGGAATAAATTACAATTGAAAATATATTAAAACCGAAAACAGTTATTTAAAAATTGCAATAATAATAATTCACAATATTACTGTTTTTACAGTGTTTTTGATCAAATAAATGCAGCCTTGGTGAGACTTCTTTCAAAAACACTACAAAAATCTTACAGACCCCAAACTTTTGAACAGTGTATATGTGTGGAGAAATTCACTATTTTTGCAATTCCATTCAGTGCTGCTATGAATTTTCAATCTCTGCACTGATCTAAGCCACGGCCCTTACCTCAAAGTAAACAGAAATGTGTATTTCAGATTTCTCAGCTTTAGTTCCATACTGACAATCAATGGATGTGTGGATGGGCTCCAGTTGAAATGCCGCCCATTTAGCTCTGATTCAAGTTTTTCCACACATTTCTGAGTCTGCCTTCTGTGCAGCATTTTGTGCAGAAGTGCACGACCGCACACGAACGCAGCATAGAGGAAGAATTTCTCCAAAAAAAAAAAAAAAAAAAAAAGTTGTAAAAACACCCTCTTAATACACTCACATCTCTGACTTGTGGAGAGAAGTCCTCTTCCTCTAGCGGTCTGGTGGCGTCTGATGGGAGCTGTGGGACAAAGGCTACCATTACAAATCTGCTCAACTCATCAACAGCAGTATCCATCACATTAAATTCAACCAGCCAAGAAACAAAAAAAGTCTCTCAATCATAATCATACCAGTGTTCAAAGCACTCCTCTCCAGAGCAAAGCATCTTATGCTGCTGGTTCATTACTCACCACCTTGTATCATATCTTACCATCTCCCAGATGTAAGGGAACAGCCGGTCCCCAAAATACTCGGTCGCCTCAATGGGCAGCTGGGCGGGTAGGTTATCGATGGAGCACATGAGAATGCCATTACCTTCGACACTGCACAGACAAATCAGATTTCAAATCATTTTAAAAACGACATTTTATAAAGAACATGAATGTTACCAGGGCATTGCTATGGTGTTCTGAGTCGATTTTAGTGCATTGCTAAGTGTTTCTACAGTGTTGATGGGGGATTGGTTCATAAAAGATTGGTTCTTTAAAGGCTCTTTCCACAAAGTAATACTTCTATTGAGAACCATATTGTCCTTTTATGCTGAAATGGCTCTTTGTGTTAGAGAACAGATTCCCAGAACTTTATTCCTGCTTTATTCCTTGTTTTGTTTTAAATCTAAAACTGTAGAAATTCTTTCAATGCCACCTCATTACTGATTTCTGGAGTCCAGCCATACAACTACACAGGCTGTCAACACATCCTCAACAGGTACTTGATATCCTTCAAATATCTACAACTATTAACTTCAAAAATAGTTTTAAAAGTTTGGTTTAAAACATTTAAAGTGTAACTGGTTTCCTACCAATTCTGTCCTTTTTTTGTTTTAGAATATGAACAGAACATGTAAGTGGGACCAGCTCTTTATTTGAGGATACTTTGCTACTTTTCTCCACTAAAAATAAAAGTACCTAATTGTAAATAATAATTTTATAAGACAAGTAATATAAGACCAGGGACACAAAGGAGAAAAAAAACCATAACATAATATTAATAAATAATATAAAATATTATATTCAAAATTATTATATTAATAATAATAATAATAATAATAATAATAAATAAACTATTATTTAAAACGTTATAACACCATGAACATTGTATAAAGCACTGCCAAAGCATGGTTCTTTATGGAACCTCATAAAAAGGGTTCTATTTCACACCAAAAATGGTTCTGCTACAGTTACAAACTGAAGAACCCTAATCTGGTATGGTTTAAAACCATTTTTTCCTTAAGTATGCATGATATTCTAGTCTCTAGACATAACTCAGGTAAGTCTTTGGGACTTCTAGCTTGTTTCACCATCCTCCAGACCAAGCTTTGTGCTGAAGTTTAATATTCAGTGTCAGGGGGTTTATGCAGTTGGAGGAAGTAGTGCCACACCTGTCATGGTCAATATGCTGGTTGGCATCATACATGCAGAAGGGCTTCTCAATAGTGGTGCACTCAGTCATGAACTCAATGGAGCCGCCTGTGTCCGCAGAGATGTCGCAAATGGCCAAAAATCTGAAATTCACAGAGGATCAGATCGTCGTTTTCTCAAACAAAACTATCATATGACTTTATAAGGGTCAGCTTTTATGATAGAGTAGAAGCTCACTTGTGGGGAAGTGCAGGGCAGCCGTGATCAGGTGATGATGATGCAGGTATAATGGGTCTAATCAGTCGTTGGGCGTCCAGTCGCCGCAGCAGTCTGGGTGTGTGAGGGTCCCAGTATATGCCGTTTATCAGGCAGGTTGTGTAAGGGGCCACCTGTGCAAAAACAATGCATTTCAGTCACATTTGCTTTTCAGACACTGCATTCAATAAAATACGCAGTCACATTTCAGTGAAATTTTGCAAAATGTGTATGGGGAAATTCCAGACCAAGTGGACTTCCAATTAAACAACTGGATTTTGCCTGTGATGGAGGTAAATGCGACCTCACCTTAAAGGAATAGTTCACCTAGAAATGAAGATTTGCTGAAAATGTACTCACTCTCATGCCTTGCCAAGATGCAGATAAGTTTGTTTCCTCATCGTAACAGATTTGGAGAAACTTCCTCACTTGCTCACCAATGGATCCTCTGCATTGAATGGGTGCCGTCAGAATGAGAGTCCAAACAGCTAATAAAAACATCTCAGTAATCCATACCACTCCAGTCCATCAATTAACATCTTGTGAAGAGAAAAGCTGCAAGTTTGTAAGAAACAAATTCATCAAAGGATTTTAACTTTAAACCGTCACTTAATCCATAATAACACTTCCTCCAGTGAAAACGTCCATCCTCTGTTGTCCACACACATGAAACTGACATTTGTTTAGAACTGTTTTGGACTATTTTCACTTATAAACGGTGCTTTGTTTTCTGCATATTTCACTACTGATTCAGATGAAATTACTTTTTCACTGGAGAAAGCAATATTGGATAGATGACTCATATCTTTGCTGGAATCAACAGTTAAGGGGTTAAAGGTAAAAACATTTTAATGAATTTGTTTATCACAAACGTGGTTTTTCCGCTTCACAAGACATTAATTGATGGATTGGAGTCGTGTGAATTACTTGTAGATTATTGTGATGTTTTTATCAGCTGTTTGGACTCTCATTCTGGCGGCACCCATTCACTGCAGAGGATTCATTGCTGAGCAAGTGATGTAATGCTAAATTTCTCCAAATCTGTTCTGAACTATTCCTTTAAGTCGCAGCCAAACCAATCAGCTACCAGGTATTTACTTACGGTCTCCCTGAAGTGTGACGTATAAAGCTCAGGATGGTTTTCGTACTCCAGGGGGTCGTAAAGTCTGTCGCTCTTTCTTATCAGGTGGTGGTGTCTGCTGATCACTGTGCCGTACACTTTGGTCATGTCTGCAAAGCAGATTAGTATGAGTCAATTTGCATGCACAGCAAACACATACACAGCATACACTTCCTCCTATGTGTAACCATAAAAAAAAACAGGAAATACAAGAAGTACCTCCACTCTCTGAGACTTCTTTCAACTCATGAGGCTCCACGTACTCACAGGGGAGCTCGTTAAAAATGTCTTGGGCGCCCTGGAGAAGATGCATTTTAATTTTTATAATAATAAGCATTCCTTCTCATGCTTCTCTGTTTTTCAATGTAAACATGTGCTACACTGACATGTTTGAGGCACTTAGAGCATCTCATAAACTAATTTACGGAACAATAAATGCACACTTACCTTGGACACATTGCCGGTGCCAGTGAACACAAATGTGAGAGGTCCAATAGACTTGGGCATCAGACCTAAGGATATTTCATACCCACAATCCCTCACTGCCTGGATGGCCTGGCTGACATTTCTGTAGTTGTGCGCCATACCAATGTGCTGTCAAATGACAAATATGAAAACATAAACCTAAAAATTGCAGTTCTAAATCTAAATCAAAAATCCTGAAAATGCACCAAATAATTTACTAAATAATAAAGAACCAATAACTGAGTACCACGTATAATAGTGTAAGCGGCAATTCAAAAGTAGACATTATATTAGTTGAGCAATTCAAAAACAAATACCATAAATGGGGTGTGGTGTCCAAGAGCAAGAAAACGCAGACCCAGACCGTGTAAAATGTTAATCATTCCTGTGAAAAATACAGACAACATGTTTAAATTACAGCAGGGAAACCATTTGAAGACATGCACTGCCATTCAAAAGATATTTTTATGTTTTTGAAAATCTCATTTTGTTTTCATACAAATTTGGAACTACATGAGGGTGAGTAAATGATCTCAGAATTGTACATCTTTTTAACTCATTATACATTATGTTGACACCATCAAAAAGGTCCCATACCAGCAACACCAGCCCACTGCCCAAATGCTACAATTCTGTAGCCATTGGGGTCCACCAGTTTTTCATAATCAATGAGTCGAACTTCCTAAAAAGGGAAGGATATTTTGACACACAAGTATCTTGTGAAAGCTGTTTGTCCTGAATAAATATTTCCAAATACATGTGACGCTAGAGAGAGTATTGCAGTTGGCTTTCAGTGTAAACACTGTCCTTGACCATGTGATTCTACAAAGAGACTTTCACCTTTTTAAGAAGGTCATCTAGGAGCCCCATGTTTGCCTCTTGTGCTTTAATTGTGTGAGAGAAGAAGGCATAGGTCTTGTGGGGGTACACCTTTTCCTCCGGGGGCCTTTTCACACCGATGATGAGAGACACCTCTGAGATGTCCTCCTGGATAATAGCGCCTGCTTTTTCATAGTACTGAAAACAGAAACAGTCTCAATTCTACTCAGTCGGATAGGATTTTCATTCATGCAACTACCAGAAATATCAAGTGGGAAAAGACACATTAAGAGCCCCAAAAAGTGGGGGAACAAACAAAGAAATGTATCAAAGCAGAATGGGGATGGTTGCAACTTCCTTTGATTACTGATTACATTTTAGTTTACCATTTGTTTTTATTTATCAATTATTTAATCGCAGGATTTCGTTTATTAAATAAGCAACACAGATCAATGCATTCATTTGGTAAATTGTGACACTGACAATGAAAAATATGATTTATATATTCACAACAACACTGAAGAACTACAAGATATATGACAAATTATTTCAAATTAAAATATGTATATTCATTAGTGCCGTCAAACGATTAATCGCATCCAAAATACAATTTTTGTTTACATAATATGTGTATGTGTACTGTGTTTATTTATTATGAATATATAAAGACACACACATACAGCATATATTTAGAAAATATTTACATGTATTTACATGTGTATATTTATATTCATATAAATTATATGTACGGATGTAAAATAGCCTTTGGCTAATTCTGGTACATTTACAGGAATGTTTTATTAATGTACAATGTCCCTGTCAACTAAATAAAGTAAAAAAAAAAAATCATATATAAATATATTTAATATATAAACATAACATATTTTTCTTAAATATATACATGCATGTGTGTGTATTTATATATACATAATAAATATACACAGTACACTCACATATATTATGTAAACAAAAACTTTTATTTTGGATGCGATTAATCGCGATTAATTGTTTAAGAGCACTAATATTAATTAAAGATATGTATTATAAAAACATTAAAGTTTGGGGTTGTTAACAATTTTTTTATGTTTTTGAAAAAACTATCACAGGCATGCTCACCAAGGCTACATTTATTTGATAAAAAAAAAAAAAACTGTCAAAACAATATTTTAAAATCTTCTATTTGAATATAACTGAAATTGTAATTTATTCCTGTGATATCAAAGCTGAATTTTCAGCAACATTACTCCAGTTTTCAGTGTCACATGATCCTTCAGAAATCATTCTAATATGCTGATTTGCTGCTCAAGAAACATTTATTATTAACAGAAAGTTCAAAAGAACAGCATTTATTTGAAGTAGAACTCTTTTGAAAGATATAAATGTTCTTACTTCCACTTTTAATCAATTTAAAGTGGGGGTCTAATGCTATTTCATGCATTCTGAGCTATTTACACGGTTAAAGTGTTGGATTCTCATGCTAAACATGGCCAAAGTTTCAGAAAACGATTACTGTGCCAACTACACTCCTTCCGGGTTCTTATATGTTTCGGAAAGTTTTTTTTTTTCCAAGCATGGTCCTTCATGACGTCATGAAGGGTGGAATTCCTTGTATGGTCATATCTCCCGAAAGAGCACGTGCACACGTCAACCAGGGGTGCATTTCCCAAAAGCATAGTTAGCTAACGATGGTCATTTACATCGTCGACAGCACTGCACAGGACTTGCTCGAGAAGAATGTCTCCAAAGAAGTGTGTTTTTGGTTGTGAGGGAAAGATAACCTTGTTCAGCTTCCCAAAGAACCCAGCGTTACATGAACAGTGGATGCAGTTTGTTTTTCCGTGGCAGCAATGGAGTTTCACAAGTGTTTGTTAGTTCCCGTCATTTCGGTGACAAATGTTTTATAAACAAGGCCCAGTTCAACGCTGGATTTGCACATCGTTTGATACTGAAAGATGGAGCAGTCCAAGCGATAAAAGATCCCCGTCATGATTCAGAACTGCAGAAGGTAAAAGAAACTGCATCAAATTTCTGCATTTTGTTGGCAATCGGCGCTCAAGAGCTCGTGACTCTTTAGCTCCTCCCACAGTGCACCTCCACAAGCTCGGCTGTTTTCAGAGAGAATCGTAAAAAACTGTATCTTTCTTTTATGAATATGATAAAATTAAAGACTATTTGGAGATATGAAGGATGCAATACTACTCTACAGGTACTCAAGATTAACTTGAGTTGGTGAAACTGTGTCATGTCCCCTTTAATGCATCCCACCAACAACTAATAATATGCAATACAAAAATGACCTGTAAAATACTGCTAACTACTCCACATACAGAAAATAATTCAGTCACTCACTCTGTCGTGGATGGCCCGTCTGTTGGAGGGCTGGACGAGCACCTTATGCCCAGCTGCTGTGATCTCCCTGACGTGTCGTGGTGCCAGAGGCGCGCGTCTCTCCCACACGTTGACATCCTCGCGGCGGATGGCTATGACACTCTTGTGATTCTGATGGTGATGATGGTGATGCTGAAACCTCCGCTGACAGCACACACAGCCCCTAAACCCTCGGCCCTGGCTCCTGATGAGACGCAGCATGACTGGACCAGTTTCCAAAACACACAGGTTACAATGACTACACACATCTGAAAATCACACTTGAGGAATGCTGAGAGTGATAGAAGTACAGAAAAGTGATCCCAGAAACCCAGTCTATGGTTTGCAAAAGAGAGAACTGCATTTGAACCAAGTCAAGTCAGTTTTTTTTTTTTTTTTTTTTTTTTAAGTATGAAGTGAAATTAAATAAATAAATAAACTTTAAATAAATAAACTAATCTTAATATATGACATAACATTAAAATAAATTTTAATATAAATGTTTAATTATAAAACGTATTAAATAAAAATACAGTTCAATAATAACTTCGCTCAATCACGTCCTGCTGATTAATTAGCAACAACTAATGCACCATTTCTGTAAATGCTGTAATGTTGCTCCTTTAAAACTTCAGTTCAAAGAGTAGCATATGTCATATGATCACATAAAAACTGCAGTAAACTGACAGCACCTGGAATGTGGTTTGCAATCTTTAGGAAAAAATTACTGTAATGCATTGCACACTAAGCCGTCAGTAAAACAATGGATCATTTTAATGTTAGTACTACTGCACAGAACATGCATGTATATAACCCGGGGCTAGTTGTCACACTTTTTACTTGAGTGAATATTTCTCAGAGGGAGGATATTTTTTAAAGTACAGTATGACCTTTTTAGAGTTAGACACTGAACTGTAAGTCTAAAAAAGTAATAATTAAATAAAAAGCAGAACTTGAACATGTCCACTGTTATTAGCCAATGGGGCATGTTGTCACACTAAACTGTCACAATGGGAGCTTACTTTGAGAAGAATACCATTTTAGGATATATCCAAAATATATGCATTTAAAATATGTTATTAAAAAGAAATAGTTATTTAAAATAAATTAGAAGGCTATTTAAACAACATAAACGATTTAATGAAACCAAAAGCATATAAAGCACATATGTCAACTTACCCCAACGTGATATTTATGAAAAGTACTACGAACTTTTCAGTTAAAAAGGTCCTTTAGTTTGAAACCAACAAAGAAAACCACTGTGAGAAATAAACACGCTGACATTTGCCTCAAAACCTGTTACTGAGAAACAGCCCTGTATGGTTGACTATCTGCTGTTTAACAGCAACAAGTGACTGACTGCATGCCGAGTTTTTCTGATACATACCTGTACCTTTATATTTAAGCAGTTTCCTAGCACCTACAACGTGGCACCGGCTGAATAATCACATTAACGTAGTATGAAATGCACAGGAGGTTTATATATAATAAAACCTAAAAAAATATATAAAATAATTTTATGCGTGAATGTGTCGCGTAAACGTGAATGGCGGAAGAATAACGTCACTGAATTGACCTGTCTCAAGACTTCAGTCAAATAATGTGGCGCTAACCAGACCTATCCATGCGGTATAGATTACAGCACAGATACTTGTTTCTGCCTGGAATGCGTCTCCACTTCAGTGAAGCAATCTGAGCCCAGGATTAGCTCCCACCAATCCCGACTCAGAACGCGGATCTGCCTCGTCGCATGCCCTTGACGTCGCGTCGCAGCTTTATGAGTGAGTAGCGTGAGGAAACAGGCCCCGCCCCTTTCGCGCGCTCCTACAAATACTGTGGCGCAAGGAGCGATGAGGTAAAATCTGTTCTTTCAGTTTTGTTTGTTTCTTTGTTCTTCAAATTCATAAAAATATCTTGCGATGTTATTATTAAAACCACAACAGACTTTTCGTGTTAAATAGATTGGCCAGGGAGCAAATACCAACAAATCAGTTTCCCTAATATTCTTAAAGTGTTATACCTTTGTTTGGTGTAAATGTAAATACAATTTTTACAGTCGTTTTCTGTCGGCTGTGAACGAGAATCAAAATATAACACGACACCGAGTATAGATGTAGGAAATAGAAATAGGTTTATGACAGAAAGACAAATCAAAATTCAGTATGCAAATAAATGCATACTGCATAAATTATTTTTTTTGGGGATGGGAGCATTCCTTAAGTTGTCTTACTGTATAAAACCCCAGAATAATAGTAATAATAGAATAATAGAAACTGAAGTTTTACACAAATTTACAAAAAGGTTGAATTGAATTTGAATGTGTTCCATTTTTGCATAAACTTGGAAAAGAAGAATACAAAGATGAGTATCAATACCGTGTTGCCTTGCAAGTCGCTCACGTCAGGCATAATAGGGATATTTTTTGGGGCATTTAGAGAATATTTAGATAATATAATATTGGGAGCTGTTCAGTCTTGTGGTGCTGAAGTAGTTTATGGCCCCACCCCATTACCACAATGCCTCGAGATCTATTTATTAACGATTTCAACCAAATCACTGGCATCTATATTCCAATAAATCCAAATACAAACCACTAATACAAGCTCTTTTAAAAAAAACATATCAATACATTAAATATAAAATAGTTGTACAAGCAACCTTTTTAAATCTGACCAATTACCGCTGAGCTTTGGCAACTTTTTGGGAAAATAGTCTCGGCACCTGTTTAGTACCATTATAATTGCAGTGGCCTCTTTCCCATACAGGAAATATAAATTTACCGGTTATAGATACTATATACAGTATATATCCCTAAATACTAAATATTTCCCTTTTTAGTTTCGTCCACCAGAGGGGGCCTTTCTCTTCATAATGTGCGCACAGTATATTTACAGATAGCCTACTGATTTCTGCAATTCTATTAGTGCCAGAAAAGAGCACTAGAATTATGATACTGATTATGGCATTTACATTTTATTTAGTTAAACTGAAATATGAAATAGGCTAACCGTCATTGCATAGAGCCTATTGCTCGACAAGAAAGAAAGGACGCTGAAACTCTTCCTTGGCATATTTATACAGTCTCGATCTCTCAGATATGATCTATTATTTCCATGAGTCTTCTTTATAACATGCGTCTTAAAAAACGCAGTCTGCTTGTATTCACAAAGAACAAAATATATAGCATAAGATATGTTTTATTTATTTTGATTCCCTTCCCCCTTTATCATATGTTTTATAATCTTTTTGACAGATCAAATGTCATTGGAAATTTACAACAAGCCTTGCATATATATTCACATTGATTTAACAAAACGTTTACAGTTGGCAAACAGTATAGCTAATACAAAGAACTGTATAAATAATAAACATATAAAATGGGGTTTAAAATACACAGCGGTCACGAGAATTAATGTTCCATAAACGGGTTTCGATTACTCTCTTTAAGTTAATGACAACAGTACAGTTTCAAATAAATAAGACTGTCGTTACCCTGAGAGTAAAAAGAATCATGTAATAATCTACCATTCACAGACGAGCTTCAACAAAGATGACGGTCGCTCAAAATGATACAAATAATAATCAAAATACATAAAAAAAATAAAACGTTGCATGCGCGATTAGATTCTTTTTTCTCGGAGCATTTTCCCCCGGGACGCAGAGGAGTTTCACTGCAGGTTCGCAGTGGGGGTCGATGGTGAGCGGGGTCCTGGGGAAATGTCGTGCAGTTTCCTAATGTGTTTCTTAAGATCAAAGTTCCTGCAGAAACCCTTGCCGCATGTCGGACAGGTGAAAGGCTTCTTGTCGTTGTGCGTGTGCATGTGAAATGTGAGGTTGTACACCTGGTGGAAGGCTTTGTTGCAGATATTGCACTTGAACTGTTTTTCTCCGCTGTGGGTCAGTTTGTGGTTTTTGTAGTTTCCTTGAAATAAAAAAAACAAACAAATGTGAGAAGCAAATCCCAAAAAACATGCCACAAAAAATAATATCTATCTATCTATCTATCTATCTATCTATCTATCTATCTATCTATCTATCTGTCTATCTATCTATCTATCTATCTATCATCTATCTATCTATCTATCTATCATATATCTATCTATCATCTATCTATCATCTATCTATCTATCATATATCACGATGAATATAAACTATAAAATCCCTTTTAGAACAGCTACCTTTCTGATGGAATCCTTTGCCGCAGAATTCACAAATGAAGGGTTTGTATCCCGCGTGAATTCGTGTGTGAGTGTTGAGAGTTGAACTTCGGTTGAAAGCTTTGCCACATTGGTTGCATTTATGCGGTTTTTCCTGCAAACAAATGGAGAAGAAACGTTATCACACACAATAAAGCTAAAGGCTGAAAAATAGGCTATTTTACTTTTACGAGATATTTCTATGATATTGTGATAAACTGGTTCATTACAACTACAATACGCTGATAAACGGAAATGAGTCCGAAATTATATTTCATTATTATTTTTTTTTTTATTGTTGTTGATAATTATTTGTATTATTATTCTTAATAATAATAATAATTATTATTATTAATAGAGGTTGCTAATTTTTCCGTTATTATATCATTATTTTGACATTTAGCCAACAGATTATTTTGAACTTAAACCATTATCTCATTAAAAAAATTTAAAAAATCCAAAAACGTCTTAAGAAATAAATCTTCTAATAGAGAGAGAGAGAGAGAGAAAATATAAAATGCCCCCTTTTATTCCATGATTTGATTCTAAGTTTTTTTTACTTGAAAATTGCATAATACAGAGATTGACAAATTCTGAATTATAATGTTCTTTTTATTTAAACAAAAAAAAACAATTGATTACATATAGGACTATTTACCCATAAAATATAACAGAAATGGCAAATTAGTAGTACACTGATTTTTCAAAGATGTAAATAAAACAGCTACTAGAGTAGGCTGTTTTTCAAGAAAATGCCATTTCATTTTTTTTCTACTTCGAAATTTCACATTTAATTCAATGCTTCTTTGTAGGATAATTGTGAAATTTACCAGCAAATGAAAATTGTTTCAAGTGTAGGTTAATAAATAGATTTGAGATACACCGGCAGCAGTTATATGATTTAAATAGTTATTTATCTATCTATCTATCTATCTATCTATCATCTATCTATCTATCTATCTATCTATCTATCTATCTATCTATCTATAGTGTTACACGATGAATATAAACTATAAAATCCCTTTTAGAACAGCTACCTTTCTGATGGAATCCTTTGCCGCAGAATTCACAAATGAAGGGTTTGTATCCCGCGTGAATTCGTGTGTGAGTGTTGAGAGTTGAACTTCGGTTGAAAGCTTTGCCACATTGGTTGCATTTATGCGGTTTTTCCTGCAAACAAATGGAGAAGAAACGTTATCACACACACAATAAAGCTAAAGTTATTATTCACTGAAAATAAACGGAATACTGATAAACGGAAGTGAGTCTGAAATTATATATTATTATTATTACTGAAAATGAGATAAATAGGGATCGCAAAATTTTCCGTTAGGCTGTATAATTATTTTAACCTTTATAGATTTTTTAAAACTTAAACCATTATCTCGTCATGAATAAAAATCCAAAAACGTCTTAAGAAATAAATCTTTTAATACAGACAAAGAAAATATATAAGCATGCTTTTATTCCATGGGTTTATTCTATTTTTTTAGGCCTACTTGAACATTGCATAAAACAGACATTTATAAATTCTGATTTATAATTTCTTCTTTTCTTTGTATTAAAACAAATAAGCACAATTAATGCGTTTATTAGGCTATATATATAGGACTATATTTACCAATAAAATAGTAGTACACTGTAAAAAAAGATTTTTCAAAGATGTAGGCCTAAATGAAACAAATATTACTAGAGCAGGTTACGTTTTACAAGAAAATACCATTTCAGTTTTTTTTCTACTTCGAAATTTCACATTTGTGTTACTTGCCGTTTCTTTGTAACAAATGTATCAGCAAATGACAATAGTTTCTACACAGCTTTTTCAGTGTAGGTTAATAAATTGATTTGAGATATTACACCAGCAGCAGTAATATGATTTCAATAGTTATTTGTAAAATCCTGATTACCTGAGTGTGGATGATTTTATGGCGGCACAGAGTGCTCGCTTGTCTGAATCCTTTGCCGCACACTTTGCAGACGAACGGTCTGGCGCCCGTGTGAACCGGCATGTGACGCGTTAAATTATAGTGCGCGTTGAACACCTGAAAATTGCAAATCGCGTTATAAAAAGTGCAGGATGCAATCTGTGCTTAAACAGAAGATCGATCTCGCTCGTCTCACCTTGCCACAAACTTCACAGGTGAACACCTTTGGTTTGGTCTGAGGAGAGCCGCTGTTTAATTTGGCCGCGGAGTTCTTGAACAGCTTCTCCGACAAGATGTGCGCGCTCTCCTTCATGTAATGGTGCAGGTGAGAGTGAGAAAGCTCCTTAAAAGACGCGCCGGGAGGAGCACACTTGTCTGGTTTGCTCTTCTCCGAGGAGAACAGGCTCTTCTGGCGCGCGTGCAGCGGTGCGTTGAGGAGGTACGACGCCATGGGGTGCAGGTTCACCAAACCCGCGTGAGGCGCACACGCGCTTTCCCCGCAGTTCAGGTAACAGACGGCGGCGCCCATGGCGTGGAACGACGCCTGGTTGACGACGCGCGGCCGGAAGAGTTTGTACTGTCCTATGGCCGATGGCGTCGCGTCTGGCTGCTCGTTCTTGTAATTCAAGCCGATGCTCAGCAGCTCGCTCGCGTTGTAGGAAAACGCGTCAGGGTGGTCTAATCCATTGACGTGAAGTTTATGAGGCGGCTCGCAGGCGAGCGGCATGAGGGGGATCATGCAGTGCAGCGGCGCGGGAGACTGCTTGGGCTCCGCTTTCCCCGCGGGAGCGTGGAGCAAGTTGGGGAACGGTATCGACTTAGGCTCGGGCGTCCTGGCCATAATCCTTTCGATCGAAAAAGCGAGAGGTTTGGAGCTCGCCATCATGCTTGCTCCCGTCGAAGCCGAAGGGGCGCCGAATATTCCCGCTGAGTGGTACAGCGCGCCGTCCATGACTTGAGCGCAGCACCTGTACCTGCGTCCTCCCTTTGTAGATAAGTTTGATTCCTCTCAGTGACCCGCAAGAAAAGACATCATCAAGCGCCAAGGCCCCCTGGCTGCTCCGCTGCTTGTCAATTGCGGACAATCAGCACTTATGTCCGCCCCGGATAGCTCAATAAAGAGTGTTTTGTCAATAGCGCAACTCAGGGCTCACCACGCGCGCACATCAAAGACGCGTAAAGCAGCCCAGATGCTCGATTTAGTTATATCAATCACTACAGCGGCTTCTCTCTCTCTCCCTACACTTGTCCTACACACTGCTGTGGGTGACTAACTCAAGAAGGTGCTCTTTATTAGCACTGTAAAGCGCTGGGCGAATCTCCGGTCCCCTCGCGCCTCGCTGTGACATCATTGCACCTCGCTCGCGCATGCATCATGTTTGTCAACATTTGACATATGAAAACTCCTGAATCACCTGATTTGAAACCGCATTCTCACGCGGTTTTTTTTTGGTCGGAGTGGAAGGGGATTTTATAACAACCTTATTTAGATTCATGAGTGAAACGTTTTGTCTGAAGTAAAGCGAACACAAATTCAGACTAAACTCTGTATGGACATCATGGACGCGATATTTGGATTTAGAAGTTTTGTTTAAACGGTTGCAACTGTTTTTTCGATTTAAGTATCTCGTATGAATTTTGAATGAATTTTACTGTACATTTCTGCCATATGGACATCAACTTGACATAAGTCACCACTGATAAGCTACAACTAGGCCTAAATATAGCCTAATGTAGAAACTTTAAAATACAAACTTACATTTTCTGTAAAGCTGATTCGCAACGATTTGTGAAAATCGCTATACAAATAAACTTAAATTGAATATTTATCTGCTACAAATTTGTTTATAAATCTACTTTGCCCTAAACTGTTGTTACTGACTATAAAACTAGGCTAAAAAAACATGAACATTGTGTGCACGAATATATAATAAAATGTGCTTGGTAAACACATTTTAATTCAAAATAGAAAATATGTAGGATGTATTTCAATTCGAAACAGCAAATAAAAAATCGAAACAAATGCATGCAACTCTAAAACCACAACAGTATTAAAGTAAATTAGCCTAAACAGTAAACTACGTATGTTTAAATGACATATTGTCCTGTTAATTTCTTTTTTTTAATACTGAGTCTTATAATGTCACCTCAGGGGGCTGTTGGTCACATATAATCGTAATTGTACCCCTGTAGTTAATTTTAATTGGTTAAACTGTTGGTGTTACCGCTCACCCCGTGTTACACTTCCCAGTCTCCATAGTGTTTAAGCGGTGGATTCCAGCAGCACCTGATATCTGATTTATAGCCTTCAATAAATTCACAGATTGTTCCTCTATTATGTCTACATACAATTTAATGTGAAATATAATAAAATAATTATTTGTTATGCTTTCGCGTCTCATTAGTGAAGCTTCACGCGACCATTCCACGGTTTTCCATCACGCGCCACCTCACGCGCACACAGATAAAACGATTATGAAAAGCGTTTTTCGCATCAGACGACCTTCGTTTCCAAACGCAAAACTCGTGAGGACATTCATCTGGGAATTGTGCGCCAAACGAGAGGTATTAACAGCAAAACGCCTCCGAGGAGCTGAGCTCATGCCATGAGAGAGTGAGAGAGAGTCAGTTCCGCGAGCAAAAGCAGAAATGAAAAGTGCAGCTCGGTGTGAAATACAGCTGACACTGATTCGATGCGAAGACATTTTTTTCGTGAAGGATTATTCTGTTTAAAAGGTAACATATATGGAAAATGAGCGCGTCGATGACATATCGTGGCTTTAAAATAGCCCATTTGTATGTTTATTAGCCTACTTATTCTCAAATATACATACTTTGTAATAGCCTATCGTTTTTTTTCTATTTATTTAATGGCTATTGACGCTCAGCAGTAAGATAAATGCGCTAAAATGATAATGTTTGTGTTTTCAGGGCGACTTTAGAACATTGCTAATTTTGACTGCTGTTCAATTGGAAGCAGATGGGTGTCGAATAACCTGCAATTTGGAGCTTTTTCTGTTGTCATATGCTGCTCCTCAGATTTCTTCAGCTGGGCGAAGGCAAAACGAAAAAACAAATCCTCTGTAATGATATCACGGCACAAATGCATCTTATTATTTGTTTCGTTTTGCTGAATGTTTGTATTTCAAGAATGGCATGTTTTATTCGGCGCCCGTTTTGAATATGAAATACGCTCAATCTAGCGGTAATCTGAATATGAGAAATATATATATATCAGGTTTAGCTGATTTTGAGAGTGTTTCATCTTTATTTACAGTCCAAATAATAGTTATCAAATATGATAATCAAATGTTCAAATACCAAATATGACTTGCTAAATAATAATGATGACATGCATACATTTTTCATAGTCTATTTTCGCTGCATTTTAGAGAAAAGTGCATTTCAGTAAGAAATGTAATGATATGTTTCGATGACAGAAATTGCCTCACAGTCGCGATTTATTTCTGACACTTGAAGCCTTGACATTTTTTAACCTCATATTTAGGTGAAAAAATAATAATAGTAGACTATCTCTTCAAGGTTTCTAGACTAGAATGCTGAATCGAAAATATCACAGTAAACCCCAAAAATAGTCGTCTTGTATATGCTATCAGAATTAAACAGCAAATGGTACATTTACATTAGTTGAATGTCATGTTGCAAGGGGTAACATTCTATTTTTAGATTTTATTCGACCTTTTAGCAAAATTAGAATGGAAAAATAATTTGAACTCCTACTATTATTGTGACCCAAGTCTTATTTAGTGTAGACGTCTAGAAATAATGGAGTTAACGCCGTTGTATGGTAAGCTATTCTAGTGTTCCTATGAATAGAATTCCATTTCTTTATTTTTTAACTGTTTGTTTAATATGATGCACAATAAAGATTAAGGCCATTTAAAGTGATGCTGAAAAGAACATACACACCGAATGGGTTTGATACCGAGACCAGCAAATGGCATAATTTTTAATAGTGGCTGAAACGAAACCTCAATAAAACAAAAATGTTGAATAGGTAAGATCATCGCATGCAAGCATTAATAAGTGTTTTAACAGTGTTTTAAATAAACAAACTAAAATTGCATTTGAAGTTTTTGTTTCCACTTACCTAAAATTTTATTAATTACAAACTAATCTGGCATGTGATAAATATTTTAAAACGTATAAAAATGTAAATATAAAAATTATACACATCTCTTTTAATGCTCTTTAAACAGCATAATGTTGTTTAAGACTTTTTAAATGTTTCATTTATAGGCTATACTCGGTGTTCATGTGTGTCATATAATTTCATGCAAAACAAAAAAAAAAAGACCAGTGAAATGACATTAAAAACACTTTAATTGTAACACTTAAGACACCTGGGCAATCTCAGGTGCACAAAGACAATAGAAATATACAGCTCTTGTTAAAATCCAGTGACATTTTCTTTCATCTGAAACATAGTTGGACATTGACAGCATACTATACATGACACACTTCTACAGAAGAATCTGAATGTGAATTCATAGCTATTGAGTGGAACAGTGTCACGACTTGATTGAATAAACAGTGAACAACTAGCATTTCATCCACCATATCTGGAGCTTTGGCCTGAGGATCCGAAGCTGATGCAAAAAAATAAAAAGTAAAGAAACGGCACATAAGCAGACGCTACTTCCCTCATGCTCTGTATGTCTAGTTTTCACTCTGGTACACCATGTCTATGATACACTTACAACTCATCGGCTGGTTCTTTGTGGGTAAATTTGTGCCTACAAGTGCTTCCCGAGCTTGCCTTGTGATGAGCCACCGTATCACTGCACATCAAATACAGAACGACAGAGACACTTTAGCTGTCTGTAAGTGGCCAATGAGAGTTTTATACAAGCATGGTGACATCGGCTTAGACAAGAGGGCAGTGTAGCACTGTCTAGGGAGCATGAAGCGTGAGCTCCAATCAGGAGAGCTGGAATCCGACCTCTTCGTATCAAGTTTATGACCGTCCAGTAGGTGGGACGTTAACCCTCTTCTTCATCACTGTCCCTCATGGTAATGCCCTGCAGACCGTCCGCGGCCGACACGGCTGCCGTGGCTTCCTCGATAGTGAGCCGGTTGTAAACGGTCTCGTAGCTCTTGTTGTTCAACGTGCCGTCAAACACACCCTGCAGCCTGAAGTCACGGTACGACTTCTGCATGACAAAAATAAAAAGCCAAAACAAGCATGGAGAACAATGAAATAGTTGAAGGACACGTCGATTTTACTTTTTGACTTTTGACTCGTACATCAGGATTCGCCTGAAACGGCACTCGTGAACTAATTAATCTCTCATTCTCATGGTAATGGAATTCGTTGTGCAGCCAAGCTGAACTTGACACTCTTGTCATGTGGTCAATTAGAATCAACAGAGTTTCGAACAAAAACTTCTTCACGCTGTATTCTTTTTTTTACCTTGACAATCTTGATGAGAGTTTTGAGTTGGTAAACATGCAGCTGCTGGTCAAGTCTGTCCGTCAGCCAGGCACACACCGCCTTCATCAAAGAGTTGTACCATTGCTGTGCATGTGAGAAAGAGAGAGATAAACCTTGAAGAGGACATAAATGTTATGCAAAAAAACCCTCAGTACTTTAAGCAAATGAAAAGATGTGACAGCAGCTAATGCTAATGTTAAAAAACTTTGTGTGTTTTTCTCCTTCGATTATGCCTTGAAAATTTCACATCCGCACTCTGAATTAGACGGTCCTCGAAAATAAACTTATTACACCTCAAGCTGCACATAAAACCGTTTTTTAACCAAAGAACCACCAAGAAACCGTCGACTACCTATTCAACGTATTAAATATTCATTAAGAGTCATTACTTCATTTCTCATTACTGAACTTACAAGCAAGTATCGTCCCGTGCCCCAAGTATCATTTGAGGTCGCGTTTGCACATAATAACAATTTTAAAGATACCGAACCTACTAATTACAGGGCTAACACTTGAATCTGTGAATAAAGGGGTCCCCTTGCACTTCAAACACCTTCAGTTCACATATTACTTCACGCGAGGACACCTTATATAATTACCGGTCTTTTCTATGAAAGAAGCCGGTTCTTTAATCAGCAGCGATCAGACTGTGAATCGGTTTTGCGCGAGAACCTCTGACACCAGCTTGTGTTTGCAATCAGCCCGGTAATTTTATTTCGGAAATCGTTAGCTCACGTCAACAAAAGACTGAGATTGTCCAGGCACTTAGAATATGATTTCACGCACAAGCAAGACCGAAACGTGTAAGACCACAGCATCGTGTTTACTGGCGAAATACATCACTTAGGACCGTTTTCATTGAGCTTCCCATGCAATTTAACATCAAGCTCACAAATTTACAACGGGAGCGTAAATGAATCCAAACAGCACACCAATAATCAGCTAAGTCCGCTCCTGCCGCTAACAAAAAGCGGGCAAAACGGAAAGATGAGATGCCACTTAATTGAAGCACTTAGGCTGGTTGGGAAACCGATGACTGTGCTCTAATTGTTGGAGGTGAAAGAATGGCAACGCATTTCTTCATATCAGACGAATCTCCGTTGGTAATCACATGCTTAAGTGTCCACTTCTCTGGTTCATTAGGGAGGCAGGGGAGGGCAGCCTCCACACCTGTGACCAGGCTGAGGGCCGCGGCCTCTCGCCGTGCAAACCTCATCGCTCCGCTAATCACAGTGATTTAGCGCCCCGGACAAACAGACCGCAGCCTGCAAGGGCATGCGGCGACTGATTTTCTTATTTCCTTGAGCGCCTTCGCAACACAGCACTGAATGGTACAGCGGCTCGTCCTTAAGAAGAAACACTCAAAAATATTCATGCCCAAACTTATAGCCGTCCAGAGATGCAAATTAGATAGAATGTTTTGAAACCGACGGATTCGTAAGACTTGAGGCTGCTTGATGAGGAAGTTTCTGCGGTGACACACGGCGACCCTTCTCTCAGCTCGCTCTCGGTGCATGACTGTGAGCGTGTGACGCACGTTAGGGGCTGCTGGTGTGCAGGGCACCTCTATCCCGCCTGCCTGTCTCCATCGGTGGCCTCGGCAAAGGTCTAATAAATCAAGAGAAGACATCAAACACTGCTTCTCTCCAATCTGGCTCGGAATAGAACGTTTTCGAAGGCAATCTGCTCAGGATTTATAGGGGCGGGAGGGTTGTGCACATCCTCTCGAGTGTTTGTGCCGTTCTATAGATCTGCTGTCTCTGGAAGCAGCTCGGAAGGATGAGCAGTGTGTTCTAAACAAAATTAAGGAGCGAGATGTACACGTTTGTGCCTTCTAGCTCTCTCGCTCTCGACGTTGTTTGAGAGTAAACAGGTCAACAGGAGCCCTGGGTGAGTGCTCAGGCACTGGAAGTGGTCACAGTGGGCTGATGAGTGCTCTTGGTGAGGCCTCATTGCCTCTTCCTACAAAAACTTTCCCCACCCCTTCTCACCTCCCTCGGCCTCGGCTTTACAATACCCACAGCTGAGGAAATGTGGTGGGAACGCGGTTGGAAAAGAATCGAGACAGAATAGAATGAGACGTTGGATGTTCATTCACATGCATTGGCATAAATGACACTTGCTTGAAGTAATTCCGCTGGCTTTGCATCGATCTGTAGACTTATTATGAAACATTTCTTTAGCTACAGTGTCTGAAAGCAGTGGAGTGAAACTGAATCTCATTTATAATGTGTTCATTGACTGGTAGGAACTTACGTCAAAGATTTTCTCTGCGTACATCTCGTCGTTCACACGGTCGCGCAGAATATCCTGGTTCTGTCGTACAAAGGTGATGTAGGTGTCTGCTAGATCCATACCAGGTTTCTGTTGAGAGTGACGGATTCAAAGTCAATTTGGTCATAAGATTTATTCATCTTGAGTCTTTGTTCATTTTTTTATGCAAAGCAGTGCTGTCAAATTGATTAATCATGATCAATCGCATCCAAAATAAAAGTTTGTTTTTACATAACATATGCGTGTACTGTGTATATTTATATGTATATATAATTACACACACATGTATGTATATATTGAATAAATATTTACATGTATACATATATATTCATATTTATATATGATTTATATTACATATAAATATATATTACATATATTTCTTAAATGTATACATGTATTTGTGTATATTAATATACACATATAAATTTACACAGTACACACATATGTAAACAAGCTTATTTTAGATGCAGTTAATCATGATTATTCGCGATTAATCGATTTGACAGAACTAATGCAAATCAAACATGCTGATGATTAATACAGAGTTATTCAAACTATAAAGGTGGACTAAGTAAAACATTTTGCACCTAAAGAAATGTACAATATTTTTGACAAAACATCAGTCAGATCAGTGGCCGGGTAAAAGCTGTTTAATTCTACATAAGGGCGGGTCCACCTCATGGTGGCGGCCATTTTGAGATCACATGACCAGTATATTCTAGTACTTAATTTCTTATTGGACCAAAAACTTCAGCTCTTAATATTGATTTTGTTTTGTCCGTGTTTCACGCCGTCTCGAATCGTGCTCGCGGAAAGCGCAGCTCGGTACGCTTTCAACTCATTCTTTTAGTCTCGAGCAAGAGACTGTACGACATTCACATTACATGATTTGACTGATTTTTACGTAGAAAGGGCGACAGCGCACCGCATTAAAAGAAATGATCATTCATGTTTTCATAACCGCTGGCCAAATTCAAAAACGAAACTAAAATTAAATCATCTTTGAGAGCAAGGGGGCCCCCTGGTGTTTCAGGGGCCCTACGCAGCTTGTGTATTTTGCGTATAGGAAGGATTGGCTCTGGATGCTGCATTCATGACAATTGTGTTAGTATGAAATTTGCGCAGTTGTATCAGACAGTTGCATCAAATAAACTAAAAAGACTTAGTACACCTTTAATTCAAATATTTTTTTTTTTTAGAGCAAATATTGGATTTGGAATATCTATTGGAACCAAGTTAAAACACGAATACCAAAACACTGACAGCCACCACCACTATCTCTGCCTGCTGAAGGATGTTCGAGAAAATGCTTTCAAAAATAAACACATGTAAACTTACTTAAAAAAAAAAAAAAAAAAGTACCAAAGAGCACCAAAAAGCACCTGCGACACTTATACCCTGTTAAAAGCAATCCTTTTACCTGTGAAAAAACATTTCTATTCACACTGGGGCTGTTAAAACAGGGAAAAAATGTCGTAATAGTGCTGTAATTGCTGTGACACGTTTCCCACCCATGACTCAACGGCTGATGTAGCTTGAGGGCTTGAATGCTGGAAAACCCCCTTTTTATTAGAGAGCAAAGAGACACCCGAACATCAACCTCCTGTTCTTGTCAGGCCTCTCTTCCTGTGAGTTTGTGTGTTGGTCATATGACAGAGTGAAAGATGTGACAGTACCAGTGTACTGAAGCTCTGGTTTTCCAAACAACAACCTACTCATAATTTAACAGGCATCTACCTAAAAAATAGCTTTTTCCCCCTAAAAATGTATCATAGTTTCCACTAAAATACTGTGTTAAGCAGCATAAATGTTTTTAACACTGATAATATAAGTTTCTTAAGCAGCAAATCAATATATTAGAATGATTTCTAAAGGATCATGTGACACTGAAGACTGGAGTAATGATGCTGAAAATTCAGCATTGCATCACAGGAATAAATTACATTTTAAAATATATTAAAATAGAAAATAGTTATTTGAAATTGTAATAATATTTCACAATATTACTGTTCTTTTTTTAATGCAGCCTTGCTGAATATAAGAGACTTCTTTCAAACACCTTAAAAAATCTTACTGGCCTCAAACTTTTGATTGGCAATGAATATATCGTTTGATATATACCAGATTCATCTCTTACGCAAACTGTCACGCTACTGAAACAAGTTATGTAGTAGTGTCACTAATTATAGTTAGCGGTTCCCTAATACTGGACCAGCAACACTCACTGGACGGTACAGTATAACCTCCTGACCGCATCCACAGTCGGCCGATATCCAGACAAACAGCAGCTGATCAAATACGACTGGGATCTCAAGAGGACTTCATATCGTGTTGAGTGAGAGGTCTTCACAGATATATATTATATTATCAAGAAAGGAAGAAAACTGCCACTTCCTGTGCAGAACCAATAATATCTCTGACTTATCATGGCAGTCACCTGTGACCCCATAAAAGGCACTTGGGTGGAAGCAAGACGGGGTCTTTTTAACCCAACGCCCTTCCTTCGATCTTCTCTTGACAGGACGACAAAGCCTGTGATGGACCGATAAGCACACCAAAACCCGATCTTCTCGTACGAAATCCAACCGGAGGACCGAGGGACAGGCCCGATCCATCAGGCCAGACAATGCCACAACGGTTGGGTGTGGGCTGTGTGTGAATGAATAAATGGAGAGGTGTGGGACGGTGCGATTAAGGCCAGGTTAATGACTGGTTAAGCTGAGCGGATAAATGGCGTGGATGGGAAACAGAGGAGAAAGGGAAGGGGAGACGAAATACGCAGTAATTACACAGAGCTGCTAACCTGGCTTCCTGCCACTGCCTCATTCACTGTCCAGGTGCAGGTGTGTGTGTGCGTGTGGTGTCGAAGCAGAGAGCGTGTGAAGTGTGTTTGTGCAAGTTTTGAGTAAATACTTTGTTGTGGTAGCGCTAGTGCAGATTCGAGCCATGGGTGTGAATGTGCGAACGAGTGTGTTAACAGAGCGCTATCGGGAGGGCGTCTCGCCAGAAAGCCCTGGCGCTTGAATGGCAGCCTTCACAAAGGAGCAGAGGAGCTTAACCTTTCGTGACAAGAGCCCAGAAATGTTCAGTGCCAAAGGCCAGATCACAGCCATGTTCTTCCCTCCCTCTCCGTCTTCAGCTGGTGCTGTGAAAGGGGCTTACATGGAGCAGCGTTCCTTCTGCACAAAAGCGCAAGGCGGAGGTGATGTTATAATTTGAGGGGGAGATGGGGTGTTCGCCCGCTACACACCTCGGGGAGCCAATGCCAAGAGCTCGGATGGAGCGATGGGGTGTGGATTTGTAGGGATTGACTGACTTTTCTGTTCTTAATCTTGTCGGTTTGCTTTTTACAGTGGCCCCAAAAAGTATTTGCTTTTCAAGTTGCGCCTAAAAACCAATAAATACAAAATATCACACTGAGAATCGTTTAGCTGAAAGCGTAGTTTACGCAAAATATTTCACATAAAGACATTGTTTTAAACAAACAAACAAAACAAAAAATTACTTAAAAATTAAGATGAAATAGTTCATACACTTAAGTCACACATAAATACGTCTGAATGTTATCGCATTATAGAAAATATTTAAACAGTGTAATATCTTTAAAGAATCATAGCACAAGCACACTTTTGAAGTAAAGTAGTTTTTTAAGTTTAAAAACAAAACAAACTTTAAAATCAAGACAAGATGTATTTAAACACTCACTTAAGACACCTGTAAATACGTATGAACGTTTTTGCATTAGATCAAATGTCAAATGAAGTGCATTTTAAAAAAAGAAATATAGTGCAAAATATAGCACTTGTAAAGTACATTTTTTACGTTTTTAAGTATTTTTTAAAAGATGTAAATGATAAAACAACAGGCAAACTGTTCAAAATCAAGACAAAATGAATTTAGACACTTAAGTCACACACACAGTAAATATGTATGAATATTATTGCATTAGATAAAACAGAAAATCAAGTGTAATATTTTTCAAGAAATATAGCTTATAAAGTTTTTTAAGTTGCAAATGATAAAACAAAAGAAACTGTTCAAAATCATAAAAAAACATTTAGACACGTAAGTCACACTTAAATAATGTATGAATGAATGTTATTGCATTAGATAAAATACCAAAATAAGTATAATAATTTAGATTGATTTTTTTTAAAATATATTTTAAATGATAAAACAGCAGATAAACTGTTCAAAATGAAGTCAAAAACTATTTGAACACTTTTTGGTGGTCAAGTATTAGTGGATCATGTTGGTAGTTAATGTGATGAACTCCACCTGTGGTTACTCCGCAGAACACCTGTGTGAACTTGAGGCAAACTGACTACATATACAGCCACTAAAATCACTCTTTGATTAAACTCATGCCCACATGGACTCTGCATTCACAAAATGCCACAGAAAAACTGTTAATAACAGGTGTTCCAATTCTGTAGAAATCCAAACATTCCCGGCCCTTGTGTGTTTGTATATGAAATATTTTTGTTAATTTGATAATGCTTACATCTGCCAAAAAATTGTAGTTCTCTCAGCCCTGTTGAACATTTTACAATGTTTAAACTTCATTCCACAGATTCCCCCCTAAAATCAGCACAGAAAAATGTCTGCAAATTTAAATCTTGTTAAAAGAGACAAAAAGAGCTAGTTTTGAGAAAAGGTTTCTTATACATGTATTTTTAGATTTTTGCTTTATCATCTAATGAAATTACATTTAGACATTTTTAAGTGTGACATAAGTGTTCAAATACTTTTTAGAGCCACTGTATATCACTATCTACTATAATTAGGTGTCAGTATTATTTTTGGAAAGATATTAATACTTTCATTCAACAAGGATGCATTAAATTGCACAAAAGTGACAAAGACATTTATATTGTTACAAAAAAATTCTATTTCAAATTAATGCTGTTCTTTCGAAAATTCTATTCAAAGAATTCCGAAAAAAACGGGCAAAAATACAATAAAAATTATATATAACTGTATTTTTGATAGAAGAAATGCAGCCTTTATAAGCATGATAGATTGCTTTTAAAAATCTTACTGACTTGAAATTTTTGAACGCTGGCATACTCTATGTATGAACACAAACTCTAGTCTGATATTAGTCACAGAACTAACTGGAATGAGGAGTTGTTCATGTTTTTATTCCGAAAGCCCTTCTGTAATACTGTGGTCTCGGACCAGGAGGTCATGTGACTACTCCGTCTTTCCCTCACCCCGTGTTAGTTTCTTTCTGCTTGCTCACTGTCTGTGCTCTGAACAGTCCTGGTTCCTGGTGATTCATTAGCATCTTTTTCTGCTTGTGACGGCCCATTGTCAACACTGTGGCAGATCGTGAGACTGATTTTAAGCCAGTCGGGTTGCTAATTAGTCTTGCTCAGCCAGCTCTGATAGACGCTCCAATCCTGCTTTCATTTGGCCATGAACCGCAAATGATAAAAAAAACATATAATCGTGTCAAGTAATGATGAAATAATACACATTAAGCCTTTTTAAATATTAAAAACAAAGCAAGATGGAAACGCTTGGCAAAGCTGAATAGAGAATCTGTTTCCCTAAGTAAATAATAAAACACACACACAAATGCAAAGCAGCATGCAAAAAAAATCCACACAGGGCATGCCGGCATCATGCGCATTTATACGTCCAAAATGACACTTACTGGGACGTCCACATATTTGGCTGCTGCTTTTACCTTTAAAAAAGAAGTACCTGCTGAATATCTTTGGCTTATTGAACGTTCAGTACGAAATGAGATCCCGGAAAGGGGTGTGTGGGTGGGATGAATGTGAAAATACTCACCGTGAAAGACAGGATGGAGGAGAAGAATGTTCCCTCGTCATATCGTGAGAGTTTGGACAACACCCCATCCAGAACAGCTGCAAACTGTGCAAGCAAAGAAGCATGTTTACGTGACAGGCGCATACGCCTTTCTCACAAGCAACAATTAACAATTTAGGACAAAGTAACATTAACCGATACAACGGATATAACGTTTCCCGAAACACTGGCGCGTTTCGAGTCGGCTCGCCGTGAAGGCCAGCTGAAAAGAATGGGCAAAAGCCAAATCTCAATGTTGTGAAATGTGGCGGCTCAAAAGAGGCCGAGACGATGGCTGTTGGGAGTACCTTTGAGACCAAGGTGGAGATCATCTCCTTAAAGGCCTCATCGATCAGGACATCGATTTTTGAGTGGTACTGCTGCTGTAGGACAAGATGAGGAGGAGAAACATCAACAAATACAATAGGCGCGATGGGAAAGGCACGGATCGCGAGGCATCCTAAAAGAACAACACACTCACAAAGACATATTTCAGCAGAGGGAAAAATCCTCCCCGTGCGATAGGGCTGAGTTAAGCAGCTATTAGGCCCATTATGCCCGT
>NW_015557212.1:73695-81195 GCF_001515605.1 Sinocyclocheilus anshuiensis | reverse complement strand
TCCAGATGTTTGGCGAACTCCGGCTCTGGCCAGTGCAGGTCCATCACGAACATCTGGAGAGCATCCAGCTTCCAGAATAGATCTTCTGATGTGGCCGAGCCATTACTGAGGAAGACAGAAACAGTGACATGTTAGCTCATGCTTGATCGTAAAGCCAGCAAATATACATTACAAGACTAAAAAGGAAAGATGAAAAAATGAAACATGTAAAATCAAGGTATGAATGCCAAGAGTAAGTAAACAGACACTGTCATGCAAAACAGACCAGTCCTTGATGTCCATGAACATATGATATTATCAGAATTTTGTGGCATTTCTAACTATTTGATTTCCCATGAACTAATGATTTAATGCATTATTTAACATAATGTTTGAATTCTGGTGCGTGACTGCAACTAGTGTAAAAAATCACAACATTCATTATATGAAATTTTGCCTTGGCAACTAAATGAAACAAAAAAAAAAGTTTAAGTCGAGATACTAAAATGACTCAAAAATAAATTAAAGCTAAATAGAAAAAAAAAAAAATATGAATGATTATTAAAAATCCTAAATATAAAAATATTACACTGTTAAAATATTAATTAAAAAAGCACATAACCAAAGTACTAAAATTAAATGTTAATTTAATGATAAAAATATGTACTGAAACAATTAAAAGTGCTAAATATAAATATACTAAAAATATAATACATGATGGCAGTCAGAAAAAGAGTGTATAGAATTAGAGCTGGCCTGGAACATTCATCTTAAGATGTTTTAACATTTGCTTGGTTTCAGGCATCTAAGCATTTAGATTTAATTGAATCTCCAAAGTTATTGCATGCAACTTATAAAATATCACATTTGACAAATTCATATATAAAGTATTATTATAATAGTATTATATTTTATAATTATTACATTATAGCAATAGTATATTCTAATAATAATATATAATATATAATTATTGATTATATATTGTATTATATAATTATTAATACAGATTTGAAATGACATTTATATTAAATTTAATATTAGATATTGAAATATTTAATTATTATTCTTTATATGATTATTATTCATTATTCTAATTAATATATTAATACTGGTATTTTAACTAAACTATTAATATGAAATATTCTTTATGTATAACATTATTATAATTATATTACAAGAACATTAATATTGTATTCTAATATTATACTACTTATTGATATATTAATATTATTTTCATAATATATTGATATTAAATTGAATATATTCTATATTATAGTATTATATCTATAATACTAATATATTATTGTAATATAGTATTAATGCAAAGATAAATCTGTTCATTTTCATTTGCTTCATGTTTTGGCCTTAATGGTGAAATGATCTTGCATGTCATTATAGCACTTCTCACATTACTGTAACCCCTACACATATTTCTCACTTGCATACAAATATCTGATAAATGAATTCATGTAAATGCACTTAAAGGGTTCAGAGACCGAGGACTCAAATGTGAAAACACCTTTCACTGTCAATACTTAAATCACTCCAAAACGCGCAGTCAAACGACTAATCAAGCGAGAGAGTTACTATAAAAGTCAGGTTCTCTTGCACCCAGCTGACTGAAGTGCATCCGACAGAACTATCGGCCTGAGAGCGGCTGTTCCAAGAGCTGCAGGAAGTCGAGATCGACAGCATTTTCCAGTGATGTTGTGTGCGACTCTGCTGCGTTTGAACGGGCTCAAGAGATCTCCACCAATCGAGACAGATGGAGCGACACTGCCATGTCAACCGCAGTCGACACAGCAAACTAAAAAAGGCCACTCGTTCCGCTCGCTGTTAAAAGACTGTTACCTTCACAAGTGGCGGTCCGGGAAAATAAATCGTTTGGCAAAGTCCGCTGTGCAATTAAAAGGGGCGAGCACAAACTCCCACTCGATTAATTAGCGGCGGTACAGTCCGTAAGGGCCCCCTCGGGGGTCCGCGCCTCCGCCTCGAGGAAAGAGGCAGGGTGAACAAATGGACGAGTTTCTCGCCTGACGAACAGACTCCTCGGGGGAGAACACAAAGTTCTCGCCGAATCTAACAAGCAGCTAACCACAGACACCCACAGGACTACACCCACTACAGACACTGTTTCAGGCCTGAAAGCTGGTGTGCTTTTGCAGTTCACACTCTTTAGGCTAATTGAGACGGATGTAATTTAACTTTCCGACATTATTTAGGCTCGTGTAGCTGTCAGAAGTTCTCCTGTAGAGCGAAGCTGCTTACATCTTGGCCAGGGTAAAAGTGTATGAGTTCACCCTGATAACCCCTGATGGTTGAGAGAAAATAGTGTTGGCGTTTATCGTCGCATGCTCACAGCGGGTTTAAACGCCCGCAGATTGAACCGATGATACCTGGGCGCTCCGCGTGTAGGAGAAAAATGGAGTTTATGGAGACTCGGCTGTCCATGTGAATCATCTTATAAACAGCTTTCTGTGATTTTGTGGTCTGTCACACTGCAAACACAACACCAAACAGACAGCAAACACAAACGTGACGATATCACTGGTACTCACAAAATATCTGGCAAATTAATTCCTTGTCCGCTGTAAACCAAATGCGTAACTGTGTTAAATTTAGCCAATGAATCACACAAAAAGCCACACAGCACAGCAGCTCCCAAAAATGATAAGTTACCAAGCCACTTTGGCATAAAACGCACTAAAATGAACAGCACAACACCAATGTTTTCATCACAAACAGGATCTTTACCAGTGCTGGGTAGTAACTGATTACATTACTGAAAATTAAGTACTTGTAATTAGATTGTATCACGATTAGAGATTAGATTACAGTTACTTTTTTATGGATTACATGATTACAATTTATTCACACAGTGGCAGTACAATATTCATAATTTATTGACTTTTTCTCTTTTTACATTTTTATTCATGTGATGCAGCGAATCCCAAACTTTTTGACCTTAAGTATTTTCTTGAAGCCCCCCTGAGATTTAAAGTTCATATTTTAATAATTTAACAACAAATTTGCATGTTTTCTGATGTTGGTTAATGGTCATATTTCTCTTTTTTTTTATAACAATAATCCATTTTAAATCAATAAACAAGTTGTCAAAAGTAATCTAAAAGTAATCCAAAAGTAGTCGGAATACATTACCTAAAATGAGTAATCTTGATTATATTACTGACGACAATTTTCAACATGTAATTTGTAATCAGTAACAGACTACAAATTGTAAGTAATCCACCCAGCACTGATCTTTACACTGATGGCAACAGGGATGGGAATCGTAAGCAATTCAACGATTCAGATTCTAAAAAATGATTCTGGTCTCATGAATGATTCCATATGTACTTGTGAAGAAGCATAATAATAATATTATTTTTGATATTCAAGTACCATTTTAAGCACTTAATACAATAAAAAAGATTTCAGTACAAATGAGGTAAAACAAGTAGTAATTCTGTCATGTGGTTCTCTTAAAACCTGCAAGTGATTCAATAAGTCAAGATTCAAGTGAGTCGGTAGATTGATTCATACGCATCGCTCACTTGGTTTATACTTAACATGACTTTTTAGGCAATTCATTAAAAAGAACTCGTAAGAATTACAAACAAAACTTTTATTACTGTATTTTATTGTATAAATTAGCACCTACGTTTAGCTTTTTACATCTGGCAACTGTATTTAGGCTTCAAAATTCAAAAGTTGTGAAGAGTATCATGATGATAATCATACATCTTTGTTGGTCACTTATTTTCTGCAGTAATACAAAAACCAACGGAAAAATCCTTTTTTTTTTGGCTAGGGTACCAGGGTGATGCTAACTTATGGGTTGGCCTACAAAAATACAATCACTGCAGCACTTTATTTGATCCACATTTGCAGACATTTTTGACAAGAATAAGTATTTTTTTAAATAATGGAACCAGTTCAGAAAAAAAAACAGCTTCTTGATTCCCATCCCAAGCCGACAGACAAAACAAATCATAACACTCACACAGTCATGCAATCTAGGATGCACTTTATTGGAAGTCTAATTCATTGTGCTAAAAAAATTATTTTTGTTATGAATTACATTTACCATGCAAATGCTTATTATAGCAATAATTGAGCTTCATCAAACCAACAACTGGAAACATCATTTGACGTATTTACCACATTACAAATGCATATGCCACAATCTCTTTCCCGTGATTTAAATATATTTGAATGGTTTTAAGGCCTGAAGACTCGCTTCGCACACGCTTTGTGGCTATAATAAGCATATGTCAAGAGCAGTAAGCAGTGATGGCGCCCAGCTGGCCCCTACACACTTGCTGTCACACAGCGGCCCCATCCAGGAAGGGGCCGAGAAGCTGGGCATCTGAGGGAGGTTAAGAGGCAGGTTGGGAACCCTGGGCAGATTGTTGGTGATGGTCCTGCCGGAGATCAGAGAGTAAAAGAGCAGAAAGCCCTGAGAGTAGGCCGACAATAAGAGTTCATCAGATAAAGAGCAGAATAACCTGCGGATGACTGATCATTCTGAGGCATCAGAAGCTTACTGACAGGGAAGAAATGCACCTTAGTTGGAGAAGACGTCATGTTTAATGAGACATAACAGTCTGTTCAATGCCATATTGTTTTAACCGTCATGTTCAGTTTGGATTCGCCAGATATAGAGACCCCAGATATAATAAAATAGTTTTTTTTTTTTTTTTTTTTTTAGGGTTTTTTTTTTGTTTATTTTTGTATTTTTTTTTTTTTTTTTATTATTATTATTTTTGGGATGGTGTAATTTGGTGACTTTTGTGATTAGAAATGGTTAAATGGTCTTAAGAAATAGTCACACTTGTACTGTTAGCCGTCAAAAATAAAATATTTTTTTTTTTTTTTTTTTTTTTAGAGTATTTTCTTTCAATGTGTAAAAACATAACTAGATTGGATAACAGTAACATTTTGTGAAAAGTTCATGTCTACTTTGTGGTAAAGAAAAGTACAGTTAAAGCTTAAATAAAAATAATATATAACAATTATGTATAATAATAATAATAATAACAACAATAACAACAACTATTATTATTATTAATTATGATGATGATTTATGTATTTATTATTATTTTAAGCGCTTACAAATGATTATAAAAGAGTTAACGTTTCAATAACAATAAATTATATATAATAATTAATAACAATAACAGGCAAAATACTAAGTTAGTTTATTACGTCAGAGGAAATGTAAGGCAAATGATTATAAATAACAATTATATTAATTGCTTAGAAATTATTATAAAAGAGTTAAAGCTTCAGTAATAAATAATATATAGTAATTAACAACAACAACAACTCTTATTATTATTAGTAGTAGTAATTATTATTATTTAGATAAATTATTATAAATAAAATATAATAATAATAATAAACATTTTGATTAGGTCAGATAAATTTAAAGACAAATAATTATAATAATAAATAAAATATATTTAAAATTTTAATTACTTATAATTTACTACTACTACTACTAATAATAATTAATATATTAATGAATAAATATGTATTTCATTATTTTGATAATAAATTATTATTATTATTATAAATAAAATATTAATATTAATAAAAGTTGTAGTAGTAATAATAATAATAATAATAATAGTATTTAATAATTAAATGTAAAAACTATAATAATAATAATTGTTTCAGTTTCAGTTGATTTATTTACTGAATATTATAAATAATATTATATATTGTTTATATATTATTATTAATAATAATAATAATAAATAGGTAATTGCTATTATTATAATTATTATTAAGAAGTTTTTTGATTAGGTCAGAGGAATTTAAAGGGAAATTATTATTATGATTTTTGCTATTTTTACATGTACAACACAGGGGTCATTGGGACTCCAAACATAAAAACAGTAAAGTCATTCTCATCAGAACATGATGAGACGGTCTTATGTAAGATCTCATTTTCACAGCCAATGTTCTCTTTAGTTTTGCATCCACAGGAACTTGTTTGGTCAACCGTATGATCACGACAGCACGACATACAGACTTCACATCTGCACCTCACAGCCTTGTGTTCAGTCCCATCAAATTAAATATGGTGAGAACAAACAAGAAACTGTGAAGTAAATCAGAAAAGTACAAAGCATTAATGGAAAATGATGAGGACAATCTTTGAGGCTCTATTCTTTAACCTCTCTCCAATCATCTCTGAAACATGAACAAGTTGATGGGTTTGCTAGAAACAGTCCGACACGGTTAAACAAACACGGCACTGTATTCGCTTAAATGCAAAGAGAATCAATAAGAAAACATACATACATAAAATCACATTGGACTCTAATGGCTTGGCTCTTACTTCACAGACTGCCACGTCTCCTGCTCAAAGCCGCGATGAATGGACTGAGCTATCGACGACTCCATCAGGTCAATGTAGCGCACCACCAGAGGGATATACAGGTCCTGGAGGTGCTTATGGAACGTTCCATTGCACAGGTGAGCTAGAGAACATGAAGGATGAATGAAGGCTTTACAACAATATTGACAGATGTGCAACTTACTGTATATTATCAGGCAAAATATTGTGAGCAATGCTATTCTGCAGTGGAAATATATCTAGAATGACCGTTGCCGAAATCATAGACAACTGTAATAATTTTTAATTAATAATAATTTTTTTAAATATGTAATGTAAGTCTCTGGTGTCCCCAGAATGTGTCTGTGAAGTTTCAGCTCAAAATACTCCACAGATCATTTATTATATCATTTTGAAAATGCCTATTTTGAGTGGAAGCAGAAACACGATGTTTTTCGGCCCTGTCTCTTTAAATGCAAATGAGCTGCTGCTCCCCGCCCTGTTTTCCAGAATAAAGCTGTGCCATTACAGCTTGGGCCTGCTAAAAACATCTGTTTTGGTTCTGATTATCATGTTTATCGCACTGAAATCATGCATTTTAAACCATATGAGTTTAAACTTCTGATATACGGTTTTCTGAGAGCACACATCCGAAGCACACGGACAGAAAGCGGCTGTCACAGCATGTGAGTAATAAACGAAGTTCTCATTCACACACAAGTTTACATCAAAAACACACACGAGTTACAAAAAACAGTTGGTTATGTCTGTGAAGGTAAACAGCTGGGAAAAAAATTGCATGTTTATTTTAGATCTGTGTGGCAGCAGCAATATACAGTAAATAAACCAATAAATCCACTGGTCTCTGTCTCCTCTGAGGCTGGGACTCTAATGGCGCTTTTCCACTGCGTGGTACGACTCGGCTCGGTACGGCTCAGTACGGCACGGCACGGCACGGTTTGCGTTTCCACTGCAGTTCAGTACCGCTTTAGTGTGGGCGGGATTATTCACATGTCGTTATAGTTGCGCCGCCTCTACTACCACGACTCCTAAAAAAAAAAATCCTTTTTCATTCCGCGTCGCCCCATCAAGCTCTCGCTGGATCCGCTCCTCTGCTATCAACGAGAGGAACGTCTGTTCTTCCGCAACAGACAACAAAACTTTTTGGTTGTTAA
>NW_015557212.1:56751-73076 GCF_001515605.1 Sinocyclocheilus anshuiensis | reverse complement strand
CAGTGTTCTGTGCTCGTCTGTGCAGCCAAAGACAGAACAGTTAGCATGTTTTGCTCAAACTTTCACCATGGCATTAAAACTGGTACACCGTTGTCGCTTGCGAACTCAAAATGACGGCGCCGTGGGTGGAAACTTACAGATTAAGGGGCAGTAATATTATAATGAGATCCCTTTGCCACGTCACCAAGGGAGCGAAATCAGACGCGCTAATTTTCTGAGACGCTTGCAGAAAAAGGCTTCCCAAAACAAAGTTACTGGGTTAATCTTTTTCACGTTTCCTTGGTTGGTAGATGTACCGAGGGCCTGATTATAGCACTTAAAACCTGGAAAAGTAAGATTTTCATGATATGTCACCTTTAATAAATTAATAATCTAAATGTAATGTAATGTAAAATATACTGTTTTTTATGGTGTTGAAAAACAATGAACTAAACTAATGAAACAAATTAGTGAATTTATTTGCATAACAATTGGAATGATTTCCGAATATCATGTAAACATGGTTTCATTGTGTTGTGGAGCTGCTCATTTGCACATAAATGACATTTTTTTCTGAAATTAATTGAGATTAACCCCACCTAACATTAAAGTTTTTAAATATACTTTTATATTGCAATCATTTCACATTCAATCTTCAAGTTAATGTAGAAACTACATAAAGACAGTATATTTTTTAATATTTGTTTAGTGGCATCTTTTTTTATGACTTTTTCACCTTTTAAGGCGAGTAACACTGATACCAATACTACTGATGTCTCTAGGTTGTTCTTTTCCCCCCTAATATTTAACCATTGACTATAGCCATTCAATTACAGTATAATTGAGAGCTATCAATCTTAACATTTACTAGACTTTAAAAAATAACTTCTAATTTAAGTGAACTTAAAACAATCTTCACATAAACCCTTTATAATAAATGTCAAAACTGTGCCCTTCAGCAAGTAGGAAATATACAGAAACCGAATAAAGTTATCAAACAGTAAATTCTCAATCAAATATAGTTGAATCCTTAAAGCTACTCTGGTAACACCAATACACAGCAAAATCCCCAGAGTTAAATCAACTCTGCTCAGAGTACATATTGTCCCAATCTACAGAGTGTTAAAGTAACACTGAAGCCGAGTTAAAGTTAATGGGATAATTAAGCAATTAATTAATTGATGAGTGAGCATTAGTAAAGAAAACCCGCTGTTAACAATGCTGAAGATGAACAACTACTGCTCAGGCTTTTAGACATGAAAACATATCACATAATCCTCAACAATAGTAACTCGGCTTCAGTGTTACTTTAAAGGGGTCATATGATTCTGTAGATTGGGACAATATGTACTCTGAGCAGAGTTAATTTAACTCGGGGGATTTTGCTGTGTACCTTCCATTGGTATCGACATATAATATAAATGAACCTTTAGACCATTAAAAATGCAGCCGAAAGATGCCAAACATGGCATACCCGTGATCTCTGTTAACAATAGTGTGCAATTCTAAAATGTTCATTTAAAAGAGTTCGTATCAATACATAAGCAAAACACTAAAAATAATGAGATGGGGAAAATTGGGTACATGTCTGTTTCAAAGTGAATTTAGAGTGAAAACTCTACATTGCTTTGAGTTGTAAAACAATCTTATCTCGATGTGTGTCTTTGTTACCATGGTAACCAGAGGCCTGGTTCTTCCTACCACGTGTTTTGCTTGTTGGGGACGGGTATTGTCCACTATTTGTTAAATATAACACTCATGTGTCTGATCCACCTCAATCATTACACAAAGCACTTAGAAGGAAATGGGGGTCTGACAGAGAGCGAGAGAAAGAGAAAGAGATTCATGTCTCCTCAGGCATCATTAATTGTAATTCCCCTCTCTCTGTTCTTCATCATTAACACTAGCCTTTTTACTCTCGTGGGTGTTTGAGCTCATTTCCCAACCATTTAACAATGATGAAACTCATTTGAGCATTTAGTGTCAATGTCACAATTTGTTTTGTCATGTGCACACACTCAAAACTGTAAAAAGCACGCACAACTGAAACTAATCAGGAAAATGAGAGATTTAATTTGGAATATGCTACAGTGTTATCTGCTACCTACGACTCTCATTTGGTTGCTCTAAGGCTTAACGTCTGATGAATTCAGAGCCAAATTAAGATGTACAGTATATACTCTAAATAATGGAATTGTCAAGAAAAATTTTAAAAAGTCAAGGTAGCATGGAGATTTTTGTGCAGCTATTTTAATTGTCCCAAATAATACCACATTATTTAGGCAATTTGAATTTGATCTCATTCGGCTAAGAAATTCATCACATTTTAGTCTCTAAATGTTTGGATAAAATGTAATTCCTTTTTATATTGCTCAATGAGCATTTTTAACTTTTGTGTCTAATTTTTTCAGAAATATTTCACATGTACTTCATGAATAATTATTAGATATCCTCCTGATAATGACACTGTGCCATGATGAACCAGAGAAATGATTCAATATTCTGTCATTGTTCACACATACACACACAAAAAAAATCACCAAGGCTGCAATTATTTGTTCAAAAGTACAGTAAAAATTTGAAATATTATTACAATTTTAAATAACTGTCTTTTATTTGAATATATTTTAAAATGAAATTAATTCCTGTTATCAAATCTGAAGTTTCAGCATCATTACTCCAGTCTTCAGTGTCACATGACCCTTCAGAAATCATTCTAATATGCTGATTTGATGATCAAGAAACATTTCTTATTACTATCAATGTTAAAAACAATTGTGCTGTTTAATATTTCTGTGATTTTTTATGATTCTTTGATGAATATAAAGTTCAAAAGAACAGCATTTATTTGAAATCAAATCTTTGTGGCATTATAAATGGCTTTACTGTCCCTTTTAATCAATTTAATGCATCCTTGCTGAATAAAAGTATTAATTAAATCACGTAGTAGTAATTATTGTATGGCTATTATATTGTTTCAGAAGTGCTTGTATTATTTTTATGATACTTTTCTGTCATGTTTAAGTGATTTTCATATTTTTTTTTTTTTAAATGGAAAAGAGCAGCGTGAGCATCTCTCTGTCAGTCATTAGTTTGAAACAACATAAAGGTTGAGTAAATGACAAAATATTCATTTCTGGGTGAATTATTCCCTTAAAGGGATAGTTCACCCAAAAATTAACATTTTATGTTTATCTGCTTACCCCCAGGGCATCCAAGATGTAGGTGACTTTGTTTCTTCAGTAGAACACAAACGAAGATTTTTAACTCAAACCGTTGCAGTCTGTCAGTCATATAATGGAAGTGAATGGGAATCATGGCTTTGAGTAAAAACAAACAGCCGGCTTGATGCGTTGTCTTCTTCTTCTTGCTTTACGGAAGATCGCAGACTTATAAGTGCATTACCGCCACCTATCTCTATATGACTGACAGACTGCAACGGTTTGAGTTAAAAAGTGTTCTACGTGTTCTACTGAAGAAACAAAGTCACCTACATCTTGGATGCCCTGGGGGTAAGCAGATAACCTTTTTGGGTGAACTATCCCTTTAAATCTGCCAATTTTAACAGGCAATTAAAAAAAAAAAAAATCAGAAATGTTCAACATGTTCGCCAACAGGCTTTGCTCATTATAATTCTACCTTTAAGAATAAAAAAGATGAATTTACTGAGATGAATTTAGTGAGAACAGGGCAGAGGAAAGCAATACGACTGGATCTTCTACAAGTAAGTTCATATATGAAACAGTGTGGGAGTTCCCTATATCTTTTTGCCAACTGTCTGTGTTATTAGAGGCTGCCATTTCCATTGTCATGCTCCCTAGATAACCGACCGTATCTATTCCAAATCAACTGCTGTTTGAACGAGACAGTAAAGCAAATCTCTTTATCACCGTCGCAAATGTCCCAGTCATGCAAAACAATCTTTGTAACTTCAACTTGGCTCTAGATGCTGTTCTATCAATAGACCAAAAGCTCCTTGTACAATTAACTTCATGTTGTGAAGTACTCAAAACTGTTTCACGGGAAATTTCTTGTTGATTACGAGAGACACCGGTGCTCAGGGTATGTCGGACACTCTGGGATTTGCAAAAACGTCCAGAATTGAGGTGACATGGAGATAATTTCCCCTCCAGTGTCGCTAACCGATCACACTGTATATCTAATTAGCATGTTAACAATAACAGAGCACAGCATGTTAACCTGCTCGCCTAACAAGTATTGTTTTCCAAAGCGATACTGGTGCTAAGTAGTGCGCTTAATGGTGAGAACATGCGAGCAGAACTTTGGACAAACGGGAGCAGAAGGGGGGGGGAGAAAGAATGAGAAAGAAAGGTAAACACTACACACGGTCAGTTCGGAGGAAGTTGTTGAGCAGCTGAAAGAGGGGGAAACTATCCCAGGAGTCCTGCGGCTGGACAGCCAATGCTGCGTCCATGTCCACCGTGTACAGAGACAGGAAGGTCTCGGCGTGCTCCCCCATCGCCTCTGGCCACCAGGAGAAGGCCTGCGAAATACAGACATACACTCTTAAAAATTGGCATCAATGGTTCCACAAATAACCTTTACCATCCATGGAACTTTTTCATTCCACAAAAGGTTCTTTATAGTGGAAAAAGGTTCTTTAGACTATTAAAATGTTCTAGGGACACTTTTGATTTGTTTTGTCTATATTAAACCTTTATCAGGTTATTTTATTATCATTGATATGCTATTATAGTTTTATTATTATAGTTAGTATTTTTAATTGATTTTATTTTCATATTTTCTGTTGCCAGAAAATGTCACATGATCCTTCAGAAATCAATCTAATATGCTGATTTGGTGCTCAAGAAACATTTATTATTATTATTATCAATGTTAAAAACTATTGTGCTGTTTAATATTTCTGTGGAAATGGTGACACGGAAAGTTTAGATGAAGTTTCAGTAATTTTGTTTGTCCTTGTGTTTTTGTCATTTTCATTGGATATTTTTAAATATTTCTTTGATTTATTAATATTTATTAATTAGTTTTAGTTATTTTAGTACTTCATATTAAACTAAATGAAAATGAGAAATGCTACCTTTGCAAATAGCTGAAATAAAATAATAGTTTATTTTGTAATTTATTTATTTATTAGTTTATGTTGTTTCAATGTTTATTTCAATGTCACAATTTTTAATGGGTTTAGTTTTAGTTAATGATAATAACCCTCCCTGGAACAAAGATCTGATCCTTGCCTTGATAAGTACATTTTGGTAATTATTATTTTTTATTTATTTATTTTTTCAGGTTTTTGCAAAAACCAGGGAAGTCTTTGACTTGTGAAAACAAGTCTCTATCTATCTATCTATCTATCTATCTATCTATCTATCTATCTATCTATCTATCTATCTATCTATCTCTTTAAAAACTGAGATGTTTTTATAAATGCATTCTTACAATCATAATAATGGACAAAGTTTCCCCTTATAAGAACAGAATCACCCATTAACATGTAAACTATTAGAAATATGCTACATATTCTATACATGTGCAAACACACAATCACAAACAATAATGCCAAACGGCAACGTATAACAACAGAGACAATACTGTGAGCTAAACATGGTACACAACACTCTGATACTGACAACAAAGCATGATAAAACATGGAAATGATGAAACTAAAGCATGTAGAAGTCAAGCAATACAATGACGCGACCTTGAAAAGAAGCACACAAAGATGGAGATAAATACAGAGAGAATGGAAGGTTGCTTCTGTGCCTGCATGCTTGCTTGGTTTTGTAAAGTGTTACTTCTAAACACCATGCATGTACACAGTTGTACAAACCTCTAACTTTAAGTATTATACTTTGAACTCATCAAGCATTATTTGTGCTACATGAAAAAAAAAAATCATACAGTACTAAAGTACTAAAGTTACTAAAGTACTTAACATTTAGTACTAAAGTTGTGCTAGTACTAAAGGTAGTATTTTTCTAAAAAAGTTTTATTCAAAGTTTATGATTTACTTTGAATCAATTTTTCACTATGAAATTGGTATTACATTTAATAAATTACAAAGAAATGGCAAGTAACACATTAAGTTAAACATCAAATGTTTTCTATTTCTGACTATGCAGAATCCAACTGAAATGACTGGATTTCGCCTGCAAAATTTTGCAGAGCAACTTTAAATTGGAATGCAATTTTCCACTAAAGAAGGGATTTTCCATACTTAGGGACCAGAATATAGTTAATATATAAAACAATAAAATAAAATAATTGGAGTATGTCTTAGAAGAAAATACTACTTTAGTCTTTCTACTTCAAAATGTTGTTAAATTCATTTTATGTGTTAATTACTAGCAAAAACCATTTCCCCCCCAGTGTAGTTTATAATACGGGAAACAGATGATTAAGGCCATCTGAAAAAATGGAAATGACATTTGACTATCAATTTCAACCTCTTTTACATAAATAAACATCCAACGTATTTAAATGTGGAAGGTAACAATCACATGCACATAAAATCAAGTCTGTTGATTTTTAAACCGTTCCACATCTGGAAAAGGGTACCGTATTAGAAAGGTTAAAGGTTAAGTTCAAAAAAGGACAATTAGCCATCCACGTGTCTTTTATGGTGGACTGCAGCAGACCAGAACCCATAAATCCTTCTGAATTCTCCTGAGAAAAGGGAAAAATTCAGTGGCGTCCTCCTACATTGTGTCGAGCTCTTTATTGTCTGCCAGTATGTGCATTGAAGGACCTTCTCACTGTAAAAAGTAATAATTGAATCTACTTAAGAAAAGCGAGGAGTTAGCAACACTCAAGTTTTCTGGTAACCTATACATATACACAAGTTACCTATACAAAGTTACAGTGAGTTTTATTAACTCAAAAATTATAAACTAATTTGCTTGAGAAATTTGAGGCAATCAGTTTCCACAGGTTTTCCAAGTAAGTTCAACTCATTACTTTTTACAGTGTGAAAAGATCCAAGTCTATCAATGCATTTCTCTCTTTGCATTCTTCCACAGGCTGATTCCTGGGGACGGCTGTAGCTACCTTAATTGAGAGCGTCAAAAAAAGCCTGTCCATGTTGTCTTGTATTCTTTACGCTGGCGCGCGAGCCAAGAACTTTCCGTCCAAAGCGGTCGGTGTCGAGCAATGGGGATAAAAGTGCAATCAGTCACAGCGAAGAATAATACGGTGGAGAGGAGAATGCTGACTTATTGAAGGGTGCTATTGTGTACGGATATTCGTGTGTGTGTGTGTGTGTGTGTGTGTGTGAACGTCACTCTTGTCTGACTTAATGTTTTACAGTCACTGGCCTTGAGGGAGCTTGTCTTCAGGGCTTTCAGAGACAGGTTTTGTATGGCGTCGAGCTGACAAACAGCAAAAGGAGTCATTCACTGCTGTATCTGTTTTAATCTAAAACATACTAAAAACTCCTTCCCCATTAAAGCTAAAAAATATATTTTTAATAACTCAACTCTTTTTTTGTTGCTTCGATGAATGTGTCTGGATTGTTGGCTAGTTGTGAGTTAAACTGTCAAACAACTAGTCAACCTGGAAAATATGTTTCGCACAGTGCACATCACAGCGTTTTATTTCACTAATTATGTTATTGACATTGTTATCTTATGTCCTTTCATGAAGATACAATAAAAAAGAGCGAGTCTCATTCGCTAATAATTGTGTACAAAGGTTCAAATTTATATTTGCAGAGAGGTTCTAACACAAACTACATATATACATTTATTCTTACTCATGTTATAATATCCACAGTTAATAATTAGCATATACAACCAAACCATCTTCATTTAAAGGATTTCCTAACAATCTCAGCCTGGATTGCATGCGATTTTTTGCATTTGTATGCAATTGAGTATTATTTATATTAAATATAAATACTGCATCACATTAATATAAATATTTTGGAAATATAAAATAACTAAATATATATACTAAATATAAATAATGCGTTAATGCATAACCTATTAATATAAACATTACACGTTTTATGTATTCTATATTAATATAAAATAACTGAATTTCTGAAGAAAAAAACCCCAAAGGTTTGGGGTTTAAAAAGATTTAATCAACAATACAGTAAAAATGTTAAATATTGCAATTTAGAATAATGTTTTATATTATATATATTATAGTAAAATGTAATTTATTCCTGTGATGCAAAGCTGAATTTTCAGCATCATTACTCCAGTCTTCAGTGTCTCATTATCCTTCAGAAATCATTCTATTATGCTGATTTGCTGTCCAAGAAACATTTCTTCTTATTATCAATGTTTAAAACAACATTGATAATAATCGTGCTGCTTAATATTTCCGTGGAAACCATGTTACATTTTTCAGGATTCCTTGATGAATATAAGTTTATTTGAAGTAGACATATTTTGTAACATTGTAAATGTCTTTACTGTCCCTTTTGATTAATTTAATGCATCCTCGCTGAATAAATGTATTAAACAAAATCTTACATCCATATCCAATCTGCTTGTAAAATCATAACTGATAAAATAAATGGGGCTGTCCAAAAGAGAAGCCGCCGTGTATTTCTTGCTAATGACAGCACAACACAACACAACACAACACAACATAAGAGTGAAATATAAGATTCTTACCTCTCTTCCCTAATGCATTTACAAACACAGGAGCGGAAGAGAGAAAGAGAGAAATATCAGATAGAAAAACATTTTGCCGTCTTCATGCGTATTCAACATATGCATTCGAACACTGAAAACGCAGTACACACTATGAGACAATGTTTTACAAATTGCAAGTGAACATTATTTCACTAATGTAGACGTGAGCGCACCACGCACACACCTTGATGTTTCCTTAGTGACAGCATGTGGGACATTTGTCTTGTTAGGCACAAGCGTTTTGGCATCATTGTCTCTGTTGTCTGTGACAGCTGTTGGAAGCTTGAGGACTAAAAATAGCCCGCGAGCAGATGTCTGCATTCACATTTTTATTTAGCAAACTATCACATCCCTGTTAGCGAAGCCTGAACACCTAGGATTGATCGCTTTCCTTCGATCTTGTATTTTTTGAATGTTGATGTGAGAGCGTTAGCGGGCGCTGGCCCTGTGCAGATGGGCCGTGGGCGTTGTTTTCCTGCGCCACTACTATGAGCTGGCATTGGACGGCTAAGCTGTCACTCGCTAACAGCTGTTATGGCAACGCGGCAAAGTAAATGGACAGCGAGACGGTAAATGATCACGAGTCTGCTCTGAAATGATCATGCAATACCTTCTGGAGCAACATGCAACGCCAAAAGGCCTGATGATAAACAAAGATTGATTCTCTGTCTACGTGACTGAAGGCTTCTTTGAACATATGTTGTAAAGAGACGTCACAAGATCAATGCTGCTGGTGCGGAATATTGCGTTGGATATTGAATATGAGAAAAAGCATTGATACAAAGACTAAATGAAGGCTTTCTCAGCAGGAACTAGTTTGGACTGAGACAACACGCCACCGTTAGCCAGTCTTTATGAAGAGATGGGTTTTCTGTGGGTTTTACCTCAGAGTGATGCTCGTCGTTCTGTTGTAACACTTCCATACACAACTCTCCTAGTCTGATCATATCCTCCAGCCTTCTCTCGGGAGACGCCTGACCGCTGTCTGCTGAAACACAGGCATCACAACATTCACACTAGTTGTCAACCACTCCAAACATGTTTATAGGTTGAGATCATAAAGCAATGTATCAAAAGGGCTCAACAATAAGGACTTTGTCAGCTACACTCATTTTGACAATAAACGATCACAATTTTAAGTTTACGTTTAAAACTTCTCTGGATTTAACTTGCTGTCAGTTAAGACAACTGCACATTTCAAGTTGACTAAACTTCACATTTTGAGACAGCACACACACTTAATTAAGTTTATTTGTGATATTCTTGGTAGTATGTTTTGCTATGTAAATGTTTATGGATTAACTGCTGCCACTGAGTTTCCTGTATTATATTAACTGTATAATTTACAGCTATTATTGCACATTTTCTTTGAAAAGAAACCTTTAAATTTGATGAAAAATGGTCAGAAACATGTTTAATAATATTTAAAATATATATTATAATGTGTGTAATATATATACATATATATTTTATTGTAATATATTGTAATATTTTATTGTAATACAATTGTAATATTGTATTGTAATATATTTAAAAATGTAATTTATTCCTGTGATGTGGAATAAATGTCAAAAACATTTTTAATAATATTTTAAATATTAAAAAAAGTATTATATTCTTTGATGAATATAAAGTTCAAAAGAACAGCATTTTTTTGAAACACAAATCTTTTGTAACATTATACATTTTTTGCTGTCACTTTTAATATATTTATTGCATCCTTGCTGAATAAAAGTACTCATTTCTTTTGAACATTAGTGTATGTTTTTGTACTGGAGCTACTGAAAACACCGGCAGGTGTTCTGGATTTTCATATCTGACAGGGCCAGCAAAAAAAAAAAAAGCCTTACTGTTGAGCCCTGAAAAGTATTCAGTGAGAAACCTTCAATCTGGGCGTATTCAGTCAGCTGGGAGTAATTGATGAGCGCAGCTTTTTCCAGGCACTTCTGAACTATCTTACGCATCTCCTCAGGTGGGACCGGCGTGGTGATGTCTTTCATCAGAACCTATGAAATTACGCTTTAAGTTTTTTATCACAAGCTACTACACACAAGACATTGATATAAGATGCAAAGCATGCACAGTTAATTGGCAGACACTCACCCTTTCCAGAAGAGAGAGCGTGGCTTTAAGAGCCCCCTCCGGTCGCCCGAAGGGGAAACAGTACCTACAGGCAAGAAGACAAAGGTAAAACTCGAGTGGTAATTAACTGACGGCTTAAAAAGAAAGAATACGGAGCGCAAACTGAAGGAGTCAGTCACAGACTGCTGTTTCTCAGCTATCATGGGACAATAATTACATCTCTTAAATAGAGATGTTTTCCAAAGCCTGTCGAGGAGGGACAGGTGTCAGCGTGCGCACGGACAATGCCAGGAGGGATGAATGAAGGCCAAAGGGAAGTGCTTCTCATGGAGACCTCACACCACAGGTGTGAAATTGCCCCCCGAACGGCCCTCAGTGTGTTTTTTTCCGTGCGTACGGGGCAAGAGGCACACTTATCAAGTAACTCAACAAGCTCTAATCAGCTTGGGTTGGGCACCGTGCTTAATCCCCGGCACGCCCGCACCGGCCTTGTCCATTTGCATAATCCAAGATGTTGTTCGTAGCTTTTGTTTGAGTGGTTTTAGCTGGTTATTCAGTGTCGCTGCAACCGCAAGACTAAAACCCTCTTTACTAGTGTTTCCAGTACGCTACAGGAGGGCCAGCGGGAGGTCGCTTCAAAACGAGGACCCATCAGGAGGGGGTGTGGTAAATGAGTAAACGGTCCACTGAGATGTTATACAGGGGTTATCAACTGATTTGGATACAGGAACCAGTTATTACATTGTAATTACAAGATTGATGTTTAAAACAATGCTTAAAGGAATGGTTTACCCACAAATGAATATTTGCTAAAAATGCACTCACACTCAGGCCATCCAGGATGTAGATGAGTTTGTTTGTTCATCGTAACTGATTTGGAGGAATTTAGCTTTACATCACTTGCTCACCAATGGATCCTCTGCAGTGAATGGGTGCCGTCAGAATGAGAGTCCAAACAGCTGATAAAAACATCACAATAATCCACACCACTCCCAGTCAATCAATTAACATCTTGTGAAGTGAAAAGCTGTGTGTTTGTAAGAAACAAATCTATTGTTATCATTTTTTAACTTTAAACTAGCGATTCTGGCCAAGATAATAGTCCATAATCAATAATAATGCTTCCTCCAGTGAAAAAATTCATCTACTTTTGTCCTCTCATATCAAAATCCACCAACATTTTTGTTTAGAAATGTTTTGGCTTGTAAACGGTGCTTCATCTGTGCATATTTCTCTCCTGATTCAGACAAAACAGCTTTTTCACTGGAGAAAGCGATATTATTGAAGTAAAAATGTCTTGATGGTCAGTTAGGTTCTTTATTTATTATAAACATGCAGCTTTTCACTTCACAAGACATGAACTGATGGGCTGGAGTGGTGTGGATTATTGTGATGTTTTTATCAGCTGTTTGGACTCTCATTCTGACGGCACCCATTCACTGCAGAGGACCCATTGGTGAGCAAGTGATGTAGTGCTACATTTCTCCACATCAGTTCACATGAAGAAACAAACTCATCTGTATCGTGGATGGTCCAAGGGTAAATACGTTTTCAGCAAAGTTTCATTTTTGGGTGAGCTATTCCTTTAATATTCAATAATATTATCAAATTGACTGCAAGAACACTATTGGAAGAGAACTTGAACTTAAACTGAATGGAGCTGGATAATGACAACTCTCTGTCAAGAAGCTGCTTTGAAATCATCTATATTGTATAAAACTCTATAATGTGTATAGTTAGCTATTATTTATATTTTTGCATTGATTTTTCCATTGCTATTTCTCTATTTCAGGGCAGAAGTGGACGTGGGAGCTTGTTCTACCTGAAATGTGTGATCTGCTTCTCCAGTAAAGTCAGCAGTCTGCTCCTGATCTCCTCAAACTCCTCCTTCTCCTGTTCTGTCACTGTGCCCATGCCGTCCGGTCTGCCAAAACAACAAGCAAACATTCAATGTTCTTCTTAATTCTTTACAACACCTGTTCATTAATTCCAACTGCCCTTGAATCCTGTGCTTCAACCTCATAATCAAAAGATTTCTCAAAGATAATTGTCAAGTTTCACAAATATTTCAGCACAACTGAACAATGCTTCGACTCACATTGAAGGGTTTCACAATCCAAAACCCTTAAATAAAAGACTATACAAATAAATGTATCCTTTGTGAATCGCATTAAGGTAATGCAAGATGGGAAGCAATTGGAATTATCTTAAAATTAAAATTCAACAAATTATTCAAATAAAGCACCATTTTAAATGATTTGTATTCATATGTATATGATTTATATGATTTTCTATGATACAGTGTGTGTATGTGTACTGTACACTGTGTATGTGTCTGTATATATATATATATATATATATCCATAGTAAAAAATATGAAATAAAAAAAACTTTTTATTCGAATAATGTCTCTTTAATATTATTTTATTTTTATTTTAAATAAAACTATTGTTTCAGATATAAGATTATCAAGCTGTTTATTCAAAATAAAATAAAGATTATTCAACCAAATAAAGATTATAAAATAAAATTATTCAACAACTAATTAAATAAAATAGAATAATATAGAATAGAATTTAAAAAATATCAAATAATCTTGAAAAATAGAATTGACTTAATTTTGAATGAACTTATTTCTAATCTTCTAAATGTTATAATCATTTTATTTTGAATGCAATTATTTGAATAATTTACAGTCTCAAATATATATTTCAATTTAATATTTTATGTAACTTTTAACGTTTAACATCAGAAGATATTAAAAATGGTTAAATCTTATATATATTATATATATATATATATTCATAATAAATAAAAATAAAACTTTTGAATAATGTCTAATCTCTGAAAAAATAAAATAAAAATAAATAATATAGTACCAGTCAAAAGTAAATTTAAGTAAGAAATAAAAAATGATGATAAAAAATGTTTCTTGAACAGCAAATCAGTATATTCGAATGATTTCTGAAGCATCATGTGACTGGAGTAATGATGCAAAGAATTCAGCTTTGAAATCACAGGAATAAATTACATTTTACAATATATTCAAATAGAAAACAGTTATTTTAAATAGTCTCTTCAAAATTTAGTTTATTCATTAATATTTGTTTGAATAATGTTAAAGATATAAGATCAAGATGTTTATTCAAAATAATATAAAGATAAATTATTCAACAACTAATTAAATAAAATAGAATCAAATAATATTTAATAAGATTAATAATAATCAAATAATTCTGTCTGTCTGTCTGTCTATCTATCTATCTATCTATCTGTCTGTCTGTCTGTGTCTGTCTGTCTATGTCTGTCTGTCTGTCTGTCTGTCTGTCTGTCTGTCTGTCTGTCTGTCTGTCTGTCTGTCTGTCTGTCTGTCTGTCTGTCTGTCTGTCTGTCTGTCTGTCTGTCTGTCTGTCTGTCTGTCTGTCTGTCTGTCTGTCTGTCTGTCTGTCTGTCTGTCTGTCTGTCTGTCTGTCTGTCTGTCTGTCTGTCTGTCTGTCTGTCTGTCTGTCTGTCTGTCTGTCTGTCTGTCTGTCTGTCTGTCTGTCTGTCTGTCTGTCTGTCTGTCTGTCTGTCTGTCTGTCTGTCTGTCTGTCTGTCTATCTATCTGTGTCTGTCTGTCTGTCTATCTGTGTCTGTCTGTCTGACTATCTGTGTCTGTCTGTCTATGTCTGTCTGTCTGTCTGTCTGTCTATCTATCTGTCTGTCTATCGGTGTCTGTCTGTCTGTCTGTCTATCTATTTATCTATCTATCTGTCTGTCTGTCTGTCTATCTATGTCTGTCTATCTATCTATGTCTGTCTGTCTGTCTGTCTGTCTGTCTATCTATCTGTCTGTCTATCTGTGTCTGTCTGTCTATCTATGTCTGTCTGTCTGTCTGTCTATCTATCTGTCTGTCTATCTGTGTCTGTCTGTCTATCTATGTCTGTCTGTCTGTCTGTCTATCTATCTGTCTGTCTATGTCTGTCTGTCTGTCTGTCTGTCTGTCTATCTATCTATCTATCTATCTACCTACCTACCTACCTACCTACCAAATGGTCACAGATTTAAACTGCATAGCTTCTCTCAATACCACATAACTACAGTACAACAATCAAATGTAGCCAGCATATGTTCAAGCACTAAGCTTTGCACAATTGCACTTTAAGAGCTAAAGTAATCATTCTAAAGTTCGTTTTTAACCGTCGACAATGGGCAGTTTAGTTAGAAGCCATTGTGCCTCGCTATCCAAACCCTGCACACTTTCTGAATGGCACAGCTTAGCGCCGTAGAGAGAGCTTTCCGTACACGCAGAGGTAAAGGCAACTTGTAAACCTGTCTGTTCTTCAAATCCCTCTCTCCATTAAATGAAATCCGCCTTTTCTTTTTGACAAGAGCCAGCTAATCCTGAGAGAACACAAAGAAAGGGTGTGAAGAGTGGCAGAAGACGTGTATGTGTGCGAGCGGGGGGAGAGAGAGAGATCAGCGCCTGCAAATGAAAAGAAAAATTCTCCTTTTTGCATTATGGTAAAGGCGAAGGAGTGTATAAACTCCACATCGACCCTTTAATCTCTGTGTCTTTGTCTGCCGTTCTGTGTAGGCTCATTAGTTCTGAAGGAAGACCTCTTAGTTTAACTGCTTCTAACAAGAGGCCTGGGAATTGAACTGTTAGCACGAGGGAGAATCGCTCTATAACGTCGAGTCTATCCTCGTTTGTGGCTCCCAGTACATCAGCAAACCAACGATTAGCAAAGCCTTACGACTTTAGTCAGTAATTAAGTCTCTCACAATTCACACATCCTCCCATTGGCTTGACTAATGCTAAACGAATCCTTGAAACACATCCAATTCTACCTTACGTAACACTGCATTATTAGTGGTGTCTGCTAAGGAAGGCATCACTTTTGCAGTAAAGTAATTTACAGTAAGGACGGCCTGCTGGCAAGGGGCCGGTGTGAGAGAGTTTGGGGCCAGATGATTGAACATCACTGTATGTTACATTTGTTGATCATGTGCATGTGGTTTCTTGCCTTTAGAAAACGAAAACATTTAATTTTCAGTGACATTTGGTTGTAAATTCTGCTTGTCAAACAGTTGGCTAACATAGATGAAAAAAAATACCTATATACCTATATAAGATTCAGCTATTCTAAAAAAACTATTTGATGAAAAAACAAATGTTAATTCATAAATAAAATTAACTTATATATCGAGTCTGTCAAAAGAAGACTTGATATTAGGGCAAAAAGCATAGTTAAAATCATTTCGGCTAGAATTATTATATTGATTTTAATGTTTCTGACTATATACAGACAGTCATATATAGACCAGGGTTCCTCAATTAGTTTTTGCCGAGGGCCGAATTCTGCCAACAATACCAAGCCAAGGGCCATTGACCTATATATATAAATAAATATATTATTATTCTTATTATTATTACAATTATTATATTATTGTTGCTTTTGTTAAAATAGTCTCAAGATGGTCATAAGATAAATATTCAGATTTTTTTCCCCAGTAGTCTGTTTTATTCAAACAATTATGAACATTTTTGCATTTAGATACAGAAGAACTTTGCCTGTTGAATATTAAAAACAAACGAACAAACACAAAATCTGGATCTCCATGTCTGCCGTGCGAATCAACTGTTCCTGCTCATCT
>NW_015557212.1:52652-56546 GCF_001515605.1 Sinocyclocheilus anshuiensis | reverse complement strand
GAAGAACGTTGCCTGTTGAATATTAAAAACAAATGAACAAACAAAAAATCTGGATCTCCATGTCTGACATGCAAATCAACTGTTCATGCGCATCTCCAGACTGGATCTCTTCTCTCCACTTTCCCTAATTGCAGATTCAATTATTAGATCTGTCCGCATTAATATTTTTATACTTCGATATTTTTGGGGGGAACAAACTGTAACACCGTGTGTCCCAACCAGACGCGATGCGATAAAAAGTATCTTTTCCATGGAGTTTTTGTCCTAACCACCTGCGACAGCGACACAGGATTCTATTTTAGAAATGGTTTTTATTTTCTGCGACATCGCGGCAAGAACAACATACAAAATATGATGTGCTCGTCTGTGCAGCCAAAGACAGAACAGTTAGCATGTTTTGCACAAACTTTCACCATGGCATTAGAACTAGTACACCGTTGTCGCTTGCGAAATCAAAATGACGGCGCCGTGGGTGGAAACTTAAAGATTAAGGGGCGGTAATATTATAATGAGATCCCTTTGCCACGTCACCAAGGGAGCGAAATCAGACGCGCTCGTTTTCTCAGACGCTTGCAGAAAAAGGTTTCCCCAAACAAAGTTTCTGGGTTAATCTTTTTCACGTTTCCTTGGTTGGTAGATGTACCGGGGGCCTGATTATAGCATTTAAAACCTGGAAAAGTAAGATTTTCATGATATGTCACCTTTAAATCAAACTTGTATGTTGAAACTGTGAACTCACTGCGAACCAACACGTGTATATTCCATAACAAAGATCGTATCAGTCACAAAAATAGTTCAGTCCATTCACATTTGAATGGTCTATTTTCCGTGTCCACATTTCTTCACATTCGCCATGTTTTTGCCGTCACATCGTATCTACACTGGACGCGACAAAGCATTGCAAATCATTTGAACTTTGTCAGTACATCATAAATAAAACGAGTCAGTTTACTGTCGGGGATTTGTCGTGTCGCGCCGCATCCAGTATAGACAGCATCACTGTTTATAATGGGTTCTATTGTATTTTGTTGCGTCGCACCGCGCCGCTCGCATCCAGTGTAGACACGATGTAAGTTAATGTGGCTTTCTGATGCTGCGTTTGAATTTTCATGCCACATTATTTGAAACTAGCGTGGGCCAAACATTTTTCTCTCGCGGGCCGTCTATTGAGGAACCCTGAAATACACCGTGCACACATTTTTTGAAATCACTATGAAGAAAATTAATTCCTGGAAGCAATCCTGCAGAAAGTGTGTGGTCTCTGTTGTAATCTACTAGAGTCAGTGGGCGGAAAAGCAGAAATAAAGCCGTCATGAAATGAAGATAAAGAAGATAGCAACTCTAAGACATCTGAGCTGAAGATTCGAGGTTGTCTGGACCAGCGTTATTTTCTAGCTGTGCACATGTTAAAAAGCCTTGAAACTCATCACATTAGATAAAAATGATCTCATTTGTGGACTTTAGCTTCTCTTTTTACCAGTTTTAGCTGATTATAGTTTTTTGTATTTCTCAAAATAACATTTGTTGTATTATTATAAAGTCAAATCACTTTTTTTATTAAAAGGTTTATTACACAAGAATATTATCATTTCATATATAATGCATTTTTAACGAAAACTTGATTCCGCCATGGGATAAAAAATAAGTTTTTACCTCATAATTCAGACTATTTTTCTCACAATTCTGTAAAGAAAAGCCAAAACTGTGAATTATAAACTAACATGTGCCAGAAGTCAGAATTGTGAGATAAAAAGTTGCAGATCCCTTTTTTAGTTTTTCTTCCATGGAAGAAGCCAAAACAAAAAACAAAAACGGAATTGCGTAATGTAAACACTGAATTCAGAGGAATAAAAAACAGAATTGTGAAACATAAACTCAGAACTGCAAGAAAAAAGTCAGAATTCTGAGTTTATATTTCACAATTCTAGTTATTTTTTTGCACAATTCCAAGAAAAAAAAAAAAGAATTCTGAATTGTGCAATATAAAATTTTGCAATTATATATATATATATATATATATATATTTATATACTGTACATACACATACACACACACACACACATATATATATATATATATATATATATATATATTATATACATACACACACACACACACACAGTGTTTGCGAAAGTTACTTTTAAAAGTAACAGATTACAATATTGCGTTACTCCATAAAAAAAGTTGTGTTACTTGGTTACTTTTTATGGAAAGTAATGTATTACATTACTTTTGCGTTACTTTTTCTCACCTGAGCTGGGCTTGCTTTTGTTTTTTAATAACAATAAAACCCAAAAGTAATATTTTTGGCAACTGTAAAGGCTCTTTCACACCAAAAGTGAAATTAATAAATGGGAAAATAAAGTAACTTGCATTACTTATTTGAAAAAGTAACTCAGATATTTTATAGTAAGTTTGAAAGTAATGTTTTTTTGTTTTTTTACTAGTTACTTGAAAAAAGTAATCTGATTACATAACTCACAATACTTGTATATAAAATCACTTACAAGTACAGTCAAATTTTTTGCAAAAACATGACACTATTAATAAAACTGATTTAGTCTTTTATATGAATTTTATTCTGTTCGGACGTCCTTCCTGTAGCCTAAACAGCACTAGCATTGCCAAGGTCATGGTTTCGATTCCCAGAAATAGCACGGACTGATAAAAAAAAGTGTACCTTGAATGCAGTGGAAGTCACTTCGGATAAAAGCCAAATGCATAAATGTAAATTTAATGTCAATGAAAAGTTGTACAAAATAACCCAGCGTTTGTGAACCTACTGTAATACCTGTTTCCGTGGACGTGTGAGGCACAGAAGGCATAGCTGTAGTGTAGGAGGGTCGGGTCCACCAGGGCGTTGTTATTGGAGAAGTCCATCAGGTCTTTCAGGTAGCAGAGGTGACGATGACAGCCCCTCACCCCGTATCGAGCGCAGTACTCGTCCAGAACAAACACCTGGCCCGGGCTGAACCAACCCTGAAACACAACAACAGGTTCAGAATAAAACACATTTACTATAAACATGCAATTAGCTGATCTCAGCCATTCCTGACCAGAGTACATCTCTGCTTCTCTGGACTATTTATACTGTACTATATCACATCATATTATACTATACGCTAATAGAATATTGATTAAAAGTGACAGTAAAGACATTTATAATGTAACAAAAGATTTATATTTCGAATAAATACTGTTCTTTTGAACTTTGAAAAGAATCCTGAAAAATGTACAAGTATTTCCACAGAAACATTAAGAAGCAAACACCATTTTCAACACTGATAATAAGAAATGTTTCTTGAGCATCAAATCAGCATATCACAATGATTTATGAGCGATCATGTGACACTGAAGACTGGAGTAATGACTGCTTTGAAATCACAGAAAGAAATAAAAAACAGCTATTTTAGAATGTGACATTTCCAGAATATTACTGTTTTTACAGTATTTTTGATTAAATAAATGCAGCCTTGGTGAGTATAAGAGACTAAATAACAAAAAAAAATTATTATTCAAGTCTATTGTAGTGTATACCATTTGGATTAAAACTAAATCGTAAAAATAAGACCATTTATAGGGGCACTCATAAACATCATTTATTTTCAACCTTAGGCATACATGACTTTCTGGTGAAAGTGAATCTAGCAGCCTGTGTGAAATGCGTTAGGCTGTAGCCTACTACTTGTCCCTAAATACGTGCACGCGTTGCGTATTTTGCTTGCTTGAGTGTTTGTGCATTATATGAGTGGCTTTGGAATATAAATCGCAGCATGTTTCAGATGAAAAAAAAACGCGACTTCTATTTCTGAAAATATCACAGTTAGGAGATTTATAACAAGTGGTTCCCTGCATTATTACAGCAAAGCGCGTGATTACAGTACTAAGCCGCTG
>NW_015557212.1:37060-52560 GCF_001515605.1 Sinocyclocheilus anshuiensis | reverse complement strand
TCTAATTTTTTGGTTGATTGTAATCCATTAGGCTACATACCTTTCTATCAAAGTTATCTAACATTATCAATCTGAATTTTTTCTGACAGTTTAACTCTGAGTTCTTGTCATATCATATAATAAACTGTGATAATGTGAGAAATGTTGGTGTCTGAATATTTTACTGACCGTTGCATGCAATCGTGAAATACAGCATTTTTTTTTTTTTAATTGGCTATTCGTTGTGGGAAATATATATATATATATATATATATATACATACACGTGTGTGTGTGTGTGTGTGTGTGCGCGAGCGCGCGCTCAATTAGACAGACAGACAGACAGGCTACTACAATGTAAAAAATGTTTGCTACAATTAGTTATCACAACTTAAAATTCAACATTATAATAAGTAATAATTTGTTGTTGCAACAAATTAAGTGTTCATGCTTGAAATCATAAGTTTAGTTAACTTTATTTGAGTTGGATATTTAAGTTATCTCAACAAATTTTTAAGTTATTACAAGTAATTGTACATAAGTAAGCAATTATAAATATATTAAAAATCCTTACAGTACTAAACAAGTAACTGAGTATATATAGAGTTACTTTTTAGTTACTTTTATCCCCAAAAATACTAGCTCAAATCTGTTCATTCTCTCAGAGCAGAGATTCGTAGATCAAGGTCAAGGTCAAGGTCAACTTTATTATCCCCGAAGGGCAATTTGTTTTACAGCCAACAGTAAACCACAACACAGACAAAAACAATGACTTCCATTAATAATATACATAAAATTATTTGTAATTTAAAAAGCCAATGGCAGCTGGTATAAAATCATTTTTAAATCTATTGGTCCTACATAAAGGCAAATAATATCTGCGAGATATCCAACTGTATAATGTTTACTCAAGTAAAAAATTTATAAACGTTTGTACAGTATGTCTTTGATTTGATTTGCTCGTCACTTACAACAGCGTCAGACTATCATTCTTGCAATAAACTCTAGAAGGTCTATTCGGTGCTTATTTTGGTGCTTATTTTGGACCTTGAATACATGTCACTTAATAAAGGCATAAAACATACACATTCTGTATCCGAAGGCCAAAAGCAACAAGCAACACAGCAAACAGTGAAGAAAAAGTTTTTAAAACGCCGCTGCCTCTGTGCGACCCCTGCAGGACCTCTAAGAAGTCACGACATCCGCCGTGCATACCTACTGTAGTTTCTCCTCAACAACACTGCTACGCTAATTGAACACGAAGTGTTTAATTTCAGCACGCCTCTCATTTCACGCCAAGACACACAAAAAAACAAAACCGCAGCGTGCGAGACGAGCTCTTCCAAAAAATATTGTTAAAAACACCCCGTCTATTTCCAACATTTAAACAAACGAGTGCAAGGTTAAGTGCAAACAATTAATTCATAGGCAGAAAAGTCACACATAATACGGGCGGGTGGAGATCGCCGCAAGGCTCCTGTTGCATTCATTAGCTCATTCATCCCTCACATAATAACTAAATTAGGCATGAATCTTACAAACTTAATTAAGACGCCTTCTCTGAAGGAACGTTAGCAAATTAACACTTTGAGGGGGCCGCTCGCCCACAATGGTGCGGAGGGCCGCGAATCAGGAGAACTGTGATGTGTCTCAGACGTTCACAGGAGACCGATAGTCACGAGGGACTGGCGCTCATGGCACTGAGCAGCAGCCGAGATACCGAGACCCCATGACCTTCGTGCAGGAGCAAAGACGGAAAGCTTCATTAAAGTCCAACGAACAAAGCTGATACGCCGTGTATTTTGAGATAGCTCAGTCTCTCTTGTCGCCTCATCCACGGCTCTTCCTTCATCGAAAGGTCTGTCTGACCTACGCAAACCTGTTCTATTGCTATCTACATTACTCTAAATGCAGGTTAAGTGCTTATATTACAGTCAGATGCCTTTCAAGCTCTTCAATATTTAGTGATACTATATGAATATGAGTATGATATGTTACACAAAGAGCATCCAACCTTGCGATCTCAAAGCAAGTTTCTCACACTCACACGGAGGGGGTCAAAATAAAAGTAAACATTGGCTTGGGGGAGTAAATAAAAGGAGTTACTTACCAGTTGGCTGGTAACCTTTTAGACATACAAACCATTGACTGAAGAAAATAGCTGTTGAGTTTTCTTACAAGTTCTACCTCTGTGGAACATTTATCATCGGAAGTTTAACAAAGATGTCGAAAGTTTTTTCCTCTCCAGAACTCCATGTGGCGACACAAATGTGGAGTATTTCTATGCTGAAAAAAGTTGGGTGTAGAAACTATTTTCACTCAGAAATTGCTAAAAAAAATTCACATATAATAAAAAAAGGCAAGTAACACATTGGACTAAATGTGAAATTTTAAAGTAGAAAAACTGAAATAGTATTTTCTCCAAATGAAGAGTTCATTTGCAAAAACAGATAACAATTTTCAAAAATCACGTTTTTTCATCTCGCTGTTGTAAGTGACACAGTCGGGTTATTTTGATTAGGTAAAAAAATAACTAAAAAATACAGCTAACTAACACAATAAAAACATGACAACATAATAAAAAACAGGATTTCTGAAATTTTTAAAAAAATGGAGTTATCTGTTTTTGCAAATAAACTCTTCAAATATTTTTCTAAAAATATATTTAAAAAAAAATCGAATATATTTCAGAAAATATGAAATATTTGAAATGGTTCTATACTCCAATTATCTTTAAAAAAAAAAGTATTTTACAGTGTAATATTAAGCATCTTAAATGAAAATGAGGGGGAAAAATAATTACAATTGAATTGAACCCCCCCCCCCCCAACTTTTATGAACACTAAAAACAAATTTGGTTAAATTTGGGCACTTGCATCTGATGTCCACCGGGCTTCAATAACTTGTGACAGGCAAAAAATAATTAAGTTAATTACAAACAAATAAAACTATGATTTTTTTTTTCGTGTCATGGAGGGACATAAATGTATAATTCCCAGATATTATTGCTTAAAAAGCTAATATGTTGCTGTACTCTTCTTTTAGTTATTAATATTTATTATATTACTATTTATTATTAATATTTTAATATTTCTTTGTGACATGAATGGGTTCTAAAAATTTAAAAATGCTAAATAAAAAAAGTATAATTTTTTGGAGCCAGTGGAAATATTGTCAGGGCAAGTGCAAATCTGAACTACTTCCCCAACTGGTCCAGCAAAAAAAAAAAAGAAAAAAAAAAAGAGGCCTGAGCTACTGCCCATCTTTCCACTTTTTCCCTGCGACTTTCTTCTTTGTCACAGTCCGTCTCTTCCCGTCTTGGTCAGACCTATTAATATTGCACCATTCAGGGCTGAGGCACGGTGGCCCAGCGCCGAGCCGAGTGCCACAAGATGTTCCACTCTGGCAAACAGATGGCCTGCTCGTGTCTTGGCTCCTACCGCTCAATTAACCGCTAACGACCGACTGAGACGGCAGCAGCATCATCCTAACGAACACGGCCCAGTCTGGCTCTCCTTGTCGGGGGAAAAAAATCTCACACACACACAGAAGGAGAGACTGACGACAAAACCTTGCTTGTGGACGACAAAACCAATTTAGTTTTTTGGCTTAATACATATTATACAAGAAAAGTTTACTGAGAGAAACAAACTTAGGTTCTGCATGGTATAAAAAAAATGAAGGAAATAGGACTATATATTAATATCTATTATATGACTATATATACTTGAGGTATTTACTGTTGTCAGAGTAAGTAAGTAAACATATATAAAAAATACACACTCAGGCACACACACACACACACACACACACACACACACATAAGACACGTATGAAACTAAAATAACGTGAAAAAATAAAATACACACAAAGTGTGTATGACTATGTATGTGTCTGTGTATTTAAATTTTTCAAATTATTTTAGTTTCATACGTGTCTCTTGTGTGGTCAAGTCCTGAATCACTTTATTTCCAGCAGTAACTGATGGTAATAGAAAGCTTTTTATGTCTCATCTAGAGGCCATTATGGTTGTTTATAAGGGTGAATGTGGAGGAGTGTGTCACGGGGAGAATGTGTGATTATGGGATGGAGGGTGAAGGGGATGCGAGTAATTACATTAAGGTTGGAGCATGACTGGTCATCACTGTCCCTAATTTGAAGACACATTCACAGTCTGAACTTTTTGATTGCAAAAATACAATTTTTTTTTGAGTCGCTTCTGAAGATGCACATGCAGTCCAATGAATCCAGTGTACACATTCCCTGTAGTCAAGAGAAAAAAATCCAAATATTGGTCTTTGAATCACCAACAGCTCACTGAGCCTAATCCCTGTATCAAACGACAGCTGACGCAAAAAAAAAAAAAAGTTATGCTTTACAACAGCACCACTTATTGATTTTTCTTGAGGCTACATGTATTGATTGGGAGTTTTGGAATGAGCTTGAAAATCTGAGACTTGAAGGCTTTGTCCAGAAATTGCATTTGCTATGTTATACAAATTGTACATTAAATATTTAAATATATAATTGATTTAGTTATGATTTAGGGGGGGGGGGGGTGGTCAGATGGAATTTCATGTAACAAATTTTTAAACAAGCATGTAACGTCATATAAAGTTACAAGAAACACGTTTGAAACTAGCAAGTTAAGAAGAGTGACTGATGCTTGAGAATTTTTTTTTTGGATAGTCTGAAGATTTCTATTGCATTTTAACCCATAATCTACAAGATACATTTTGTAGGCAACCATAGTATGCATGTGGTTTACTGAAAAATCCCGTTCCCCCTCTGTTCATTTGCCTGAAAACAGGCCCACTCCCCCACAGATGTCACATCCCAGAAGGCATGGGAAAAGCAGCACATTCAGGTGGCTTTTGTGGCTCTCTTTTTGCCGAACACAGAAGTTTGAACAAAGGCTGTAGAGCCTTCACAAAGAGCCAAACGCAGACAGAGTTATTCAGAAGCTGAATGGATAACAGAAGGTGCTCACTCAGAGCAGGTACGGAGCCACAATGAGGGTGTTAACAGCAAATGGGGAAAAATGACAACTACATATTACTATATATTGTGTACGGAGTTATATATACAAAAACTATAGCATTGAATTTGCACCATTAACTGTGTTTTGTACCTCCACCCAACTTGTAGTCTATTGGGGACAATTCACGCATATATGTGCCTCACAACTGTTCCAATTTCATCACACGCACATAGACATAAACATACATACTCAGTCCCCAGCAGGGATCTTTTATTCAAGGCAGTAAATGGAGAAGACGGGATGCAAGCGGATGGTTTTCCTATTTGGGTTGTATTGATTGGAAGTGTTTATCCCCATCTTAACCGTGAGCCCTGACTCAGCCGGAGGGCTACAACCCTCCCCTCCAGTCATAGAAACCCCTCCCATATCTAATATTTTCCCCAACACACCACACACTCACTTATGACAAGACCTGAATGTGATCAACAGACTTTTTATGCTAATTTTGGGAATGAATGTAAAACATACAGAGCCTAATGATTCCCAAACAAATGATTCTAACAAAGAATAATTTGAATGAAGTAACTCAAAACCATGCAGCACAACCTGTGCAGTCTAAACCATTCCTGAAAGAATGATTCTTCTATGCTGGTTCATTATAATGAATCAAAACCATTCACATGACCAGTGTAGTCCAACCGATTCCAGAACGAATGATCTGGTTCTTTTTAGTTAATCAAAAACATACAGCACAACCTGTGTAGTCCACCTCCTGAACAAATGACTCTTTTGATCTGGATCTTTTTAGTGAATCATACTGTGTTTTCATACAGAAAACATACAGTGCATCCAGTGTCACCAAAACAATTCAATTGAACAACTGAATAAATTATTTTCAGTAATTTATAACCATATAGTGCAAAGAATGTAGCCCAACCAGTTCCCAAACAAATGATTACGAAAAAACAGTGATTCCCAAATGATTCTTGAGTCAGTTCTTTTTAATGAATCAAAAAATATACAGCGTATTCAGTGTAGCCAAATCAACTGCTGAGCAAATGATTCCTACAAATCAGTTATTTTCAGTAAATCAAAACTGTAGGGCAGCCAGCATATGATGATGGTTGATTTTTATTAGGCAGTTCTTATTAGTGAATCAAACCCATATAGCACAACCAATGTAGTTCAAATGATTCCCGAACAAGTGAATAACTTCCTTATGATTAATGTAGTCCTGAACGGATGATGCTTATGAGCCACCTTTTTAGTGAATAAAAAACATTCAGCATGACTAGTGTAGTCCAACTGATTCCCAAATAAATGATTCTTATGAGTCACTTCTTATTAGTGAGTCAAAACCATATAGCGCACGCAACCAATGTAGTTCAACCAATTCCTGAACAAATAATTCTCATGAATCAGTTCTTTTTAGTTATTAAAAACGTAGTGCAACCAGTGTATTCCAAACTATTCCTGAAGGAATGATTCTGGTTAGCCGTTTTTTTCAACGGTATAAAAAACCATTTAGCACGACAATTTAGTTCAACAGATTCATAAATGAATGATACTTATGAGTCATTTCTTATTAGTGTGAGTCAAAACCATATAGCACAACCAATGCAGTTCAAACGATTCCCAAACAAACTATTCTTTACAAGTCAAACGCATACATTTGTACATTTATGTTACACTTACTTATTACTAGTGCTGTCATACAATTAATCGCGATTAATCGCATCCAAAATAAAAGTTTTTGTTTACATAATATGTATGTACTGTGTATATTTATTATGTATATATAAATACATACACATGCATGTATACATTTAAGAAAAATATGTTGTTTAAATTTATATATATTTATATATATAATATAAATTAAATGAATATTAATATATACATGTAAATATTTTCAAAATATATACTGTATGTGTGTACATTTATACATACATAATAAATATACACAGTACACACACATACAATATGTAAACAAAAACGTTTATTTTGAATGTGATTAATCGCGATTTATCGTTTGACAGCACTACTTATTACCTAAATTCTATCTTGACTGTCTTTAACAAATATTTCTTTCTTGAAAGTACAAAAAAGTTGGGACCATAAAGGAACCAGAATTGTTCAGAAGAATCACTAACTACCTGAACAAAAACACATTTTATATAATAAGTGTAATTATTCATATAACACCACATCATCTCCATCGCAACACACTTTTGTGCTCTCACCAGGCAGGAAAAGGAGTCGTTCATGCGGTGTATGAGTGTGTGTTTCTGCAGGATGAAGAACAGGCTGGCGTGGTCGAAGTTGCAGGGCATGGAAGAGATGAGCTCCTCCACTCCCTGTCTCTGAGTCTTCTCCAAACCTGCGACAGAAACACACACACAGTCAGAAATCTGGCACGCGCTGGCATACGGCACCGTTCTGTGCTGAAAATCCCATCCCCACCACAAGAGATGGCCAGTTAATGCCTGTTTGTGCTGTAAAAATACATAAAGACGTCCATTAGGGCAAAGGAAACAAACATTTAATTACTAAATAGCAAAATAGCATTATATAAAAGGCCAAACAAATATCGCAAACAATTTTATATGTACTACTATTCAAATGAAGCCACCGTAGTGGAACACAAGTGTGGTTCACACCTTGAAGCGCTGTGTAAAAGCCTGAAATCTGTGTTTGGTTACACACTCTCCATCTCCGTACACAGCCTGAGTGTTTGCATTTCACCTCTTTTGGCCAAAGCTACACTGTGAAACTCAGTTTTCCACATTTCAGCTGGCAGGCGCTCTGAACCGTTAGCGAAGCGTGGCTGTAAACTGAAGTAAATATCAGCACCAAAGTGCTCTAATTTATCAATCGAACACCTCTCGCATTCAAACCAGCATTCAGCCTTTTAAAATAAAGGCCAGGTCTGGCTAAAAAAACCACCCTGTGGCCTTCACTAAGCCGCGACGGGCTGAATGTTCTGATCTTTAGCGCATTAAACGCTTAAAACGCAGCTGTGTGGAAACAGAATATAAACAATAACGTGTGACTTCGAAGCACTTAAAGCAATTTTTTCGGTGACTGGTGAAGACAGGTGAGTTGTATAAAAGTGATGTCACTCGTTCTGATTGAGTCTCTCGACCTTGAGTAAAAGGAGCGCACTTTTGTGAGAGCGCTGTAATTAGGACGAACGCAGGCGCACGTTCACCGACGTATGCATTCAGACTTCCTGACACGGCTTGGGCACAGAGGAACGGGGGGAAATTGAATGCGGGAGCGGGAAAAAAAAAAACCTTGCGAAGGGGCCGAGGGGTCAGGGCAAGTCAGAGAAAGAAGGAGCCGAGAGAAAGAAGCGAGGCAGAAAAAGCAGGAGAAAGCACTAAAAGTGTGTCCAAGTTCATTTCCAGTCCTTTCATGAACGTCCTCAAAATGGGCTAATGGGAGGTCCGTGAAAAGCCTAACACTCGCTGGCGGCGTGTTGAGAGCCCACATATGCGGAGCGAGGGCCTTCGCTTCTCAAGCACCACAAAAGACCAAGGCTTTTGAGACGCATCTCCTGACGCCTCCATGGCCAGCGGCACCTTCTTGAGACGAGCATTAGTGATTGCTTTTATTAACGCTGCCATTTCTGGCATGCCAACGACTTGGTATTGATGGTGAAATGCCCCGTTCTTGCCTGGAAGCAGTGTGGGCATTTGTTGGCTCCCCCCAAAACATCACTTGTTGGGTGCTCAGAAGTACCATCTCCCAATCGAAAAGTGTCAGCCCATTGTCTGTTCTTTTAATTCGATGTAGGTCATTTTACGTTCGTTACATCGAGAAAAAAAAGAGACAAAAGAGGAGCGTGGTATTGATCCACGTTGAGAGTCTGACGGATGGGGTTTGACAGGAGCAGCACATTGATCCGTGTCAACTTCAAGTTACCGCTATTATCCATGGACAAGTGGATGGAGTCAGTGCGGAGGGGGTGCGTCGTCTTTAATCCCAGCTGAAGGGGCCCGGTCCAGGCGGTCACGCCAGCAGTCACATCCATCTGACATCTCTCCACAAGGCAGACGGGAGCTTTATGACAGGTATCCACACGGCAGCGGGGGCGATATCGCAGGTATGGCTCGGCGGGTCGCTTCAAGTGAATCCAGCTGGAGTCGGAAAGACTAATGAGGCAGGACAAGACATCGGTGTTCCTTCAGATATGAAACACCGATCTGGCTATGAGAGGACTCCGGGTAGTGTTGAGCGTAAGGCGGCGAGACAGATCTCTGCGAATCAATCCATGATAGGAAATCCAATGTCAGGACGAGTTAATAACTTCATCGACTCGCCGAAATGTGGTGGATTTTGTTAACAGGCGTCAAATGGGACTGGATTTTAGGTGAATTTGTTGGATTCATTTAGTGATGAAAAGTATTTCTGAAAGAATGCATGACCTTTTAATTGGCCGAATACTACGGTTATCAGTGGCTGCGATGATATGTTTTGACGATCTGAGGAACTTTTCCATGTTCTTTGTCAAACAATTCGCTATCATTCGAGGTGGCTTTTGCATTGAACCTCGGAGGCATGAAAAGATGTGTATGAGGTCCAGTAAGACAAGAGGGAAGAGACCTTGAAAAACATTTTATGAAAGTCAAATGGCGGCGCTTGTGAAGTCGAGTGCCATAAAAGCCTGTTTTCATGTTCACAATCACCATCAGCACTCAAAAAGGAAGCTTTATAGTGATTTTATACATATACTCTATATGAGCAGATTTATAAACCGAAATGCTAGTTTTAAGCCATGTTCCTTAGCTTTTACGTTAAATGAATGCCCTGGAGCTCACAGAACGCTTCTTCAGAGGCGATAATGACATGAACCTCATTCGGCTCACTCTCCGTTTGTTGAAAGTGAGCAAACTGTAGCATTTCAGTTGTGTAAGTGCTCCTCCTTTCACTCAGCAGCAGTGTTTGGGTTATTCAAGCCCCCCACTGACATTTGTTTAGACTGTGTCTGTGCTGCGGCCCAATGGATCGATGGCTGGCTACCACAACCTCCAATTTCAAAGTTCATTCAGGAGAGGACAGCTGAAGGTGGCAGAAAAAGAGCCCACCTTATTTAAAAAAAAAGGTCTGAAATCAAGAAAATCACAATACAAAAGACACTTATTAGGATCATATTAGTATGACATATAACATACTGAGTAAGGACACAGGGGCATCTTTTTGGGCGTTCCCTCCTCTGCAGTTCTGCTGGTTCTGGGTGGGCGCTACTGGTTTATAGGATTGGCCTGTGGCACGGTACATGGCCTGGACCCAAAGAGCGCGATCCTGATCGTCATTGCTGGCGAACACCACCAGATCGCCTTCTCGGACAGCACTGAAGAAGGCTCTGCCTCCCTGAAGACCTGCAGAGATTGGTTTTTAGCAAATTAATACATGTCAATTCTCTCAAGAACACTTCACTAAGAAATACACTCATGTGTGGTTTTGTTGCTCTATTTAGGCATCTACACATCAATCATAATGTGTTTCATGCAGCTGATGCTAAAAAAGAATGGTCACACTTTATTTTATGGGTTAATTCTTGACTAACTATTAACTATGACTTTTTTCCTTAATACACTCCTAATTATTGCTTATTAATAGTTAGTAAGGTAGTTGGTAAGTTTAGGGATTGGGTAGGATTAGGGATGTAGAATATGCTCATGAAGAATGTGTGCTTTATAAATGCTAATAAACAGCCAATCTGTTAATAATAGGAATGCTAATATGCAACTAGTTAATAGTGAGAATTGGTCCCTATACTAAAGTGTTACCAAAATAATCTCAAAGTAAAGTTGCTTTGAACTTTGATAAACATAAAAAAACAACACACACACACACACACACACACACACACACACACACACACACACACACGGGTCAAAGACATTAAGATGTCCGCATCAAAAGAAATTTACAAAAGTGATTTTATGTCCATAGAAAGCACATTAAATGTAGGTAAAGTGTCTACTTTAAGGTTTCAAGTAAGTTTTTGGAGAATAAAATGTCAAAATTTGGTTGAAATAATGTTCCATTGTCATTCAGTGTAACTGAATGTAACAATATTTATGTAAAAATTCAAACAACATGCGTATTCTGACTTGTACTTGATTTTTGTTGTAAATATGCCTGACAAGATTGTTACACTGAATGACATTTTAGTGGGTGTCTTCTGTAAATCAGAGAAAAATGTAGGATATTTATTTTTTGCTCTGAAAAACAAAAACAAAATTGCAATTAAATTAAACAGAAAACTTTTTAACAACAACAATTTAAAGCAGTATTACACATATTGTTTTTATGCTTAAACCCTTTTTCGTCTTTGACCCACACACAAAAACATTTTATAGATATTTATATTTTAATAAAATATATTATTAAAAGATTATAAACAAACATATAACTTTCAACATAATACAGATATTCATAATACATTTAATATGTATTTGTGTATATAAATATATATATAAAAATAACATTAAAAATTTATTTTACACTACACTATTGCATTATTATTATTAATACAGAATATTCTAAATATTTACATGTTATTTCCACCTAATTTAATTCTCTGTAATTAAACATATTTTGGTTTTCTACAATAAGTCGTACCCGCTTCATTTAAGTTCATAATGTGCATCTCTTTCAAATGCAGCAAATGTGAAATTTAATTTTAAGACAGAGGTCACTGAAATTAATTTAACCATGATTATTCATCCAATTTTGAACTAAATTCTAAACTCCCACATGAGCATTAATAAATAAGGCATTAGTGTTGAAGTGTGAGTGTACCTGGCTGCGGATCGGAGTAATCTACCGTATACCCGTCCAACTGCATCAGCTCATGCGGCTCGGACTTCTTCTCCTGGTAACTGCACATGGCAAATGTGTACTGACTCACCTGAATAACAGAACAGAGAGGAAATCATCTTAACACAATCTCCTTTTTTTTCGTCCTAAACTGTAATAAAATATTATTATATTTGTACGCTACACAGAGCTTAAAAAATTTAGAATTTATATCTAAACTGTGTCATTTATGTCACAAATGAAGATAACACCAAATGAAAACATGGAATTTTTATATTTTGTGCATTGTGTATTTTGTGGTATTTTACTCAAATGTACCAATTAAAAATAATTATGATGTCACAACGTTCTCTGACTGGTCAGCTATATTTCTTGCTATTATTTGTGTGTGTGTGTGTGTGTGTGTGTGTGCGACACATCAAATTAAACAACATAACCTGCTGATTCATTCAACACGATCACAAATCAAACCATACCTACCTTAAAACAGGTTTTTTCCTGATAAAATATTTTACACAAAAATGATGCTGTTATCTCAGGAGGCTGGTAGTTATGTACGATAGTAATTTATTCATTTATTTTATTAAATCAATGATGGTGCAGCACTCTTACACTAAAAAAAACTACAGTTTTCCTTCAGAAAAACAACAAAAACCACATTTGTAAACACAAAATACATGAGACATTCAAAAATTAATTTGCTGAAAAAAAACCCACTTATAGTTATTTTGACAAAATCATTTGAAAACCTTTTCTTTTCAGCAAATGAATTAAATGTATACATAAAGCTGTAATTAGGAAATCTGCCCACCTGAACAAGCACAAAATATCTCCTCTTCCATCGCTTCCAGACTCTCTGGCCTAAAGCGTAAAGATACCTACAGAGAAAAAAAAAACATTATGATGAGTGTCATGGATTAATCAAATCGACAGCAGAAACGTCCCCCATTTACGAACATGATAAAAAAAAATCATCATGTTAAAATATAACATATTCATTAAGCCAAGGTGCAAAACCCATAGCCTATAGAAAGTTTACAGAGTTTAGTTGCAGTCATTCATTAATTCCCCAAACGCCTGAATTCTGTCGTGTTCACTCAATGACAGAGAGGAAAAAACATCGGCTATTGATTAAGCGCACATTCTTAGGACTATAACAAAAAGGAAGGATGTGCAGAAATATGGGTGAGGTGAAATCAATTCTTCATAAATGGACACACAGCGCCTGTGGGGGAAAAGCTCCAGTCAAGGTTGAGGGAGCAATGAGTGCATGGAAGCGGGCCAATCTGGGTTAACATGTGGCAGAGGTAATCATCCACTTTTGAAAGTGATTTTCAGCTCACTCTCTGACACCTTTCTGATACACATGATCCCATTTAGACGGCAACAATGGCCGGATAACGGCGGGCGAGACGACTGCCAGGTGAACGCGCGCGCCGCAGGCACTTTCCAGCCAACTAATAATAATAATAACAATCTTCTGGCTAAATAAAACTGAAATATGGAGTCAGATTCATCCTCTTAAGCTGATATGATTTATAATTTTTTCTAACCTACTCAGTAGAAAGCACTCAACCTGTTTGCAAAAAGACTTAATTTACATATAACCTGTTTTTCTCATCCGAGAAAAGTCAATAGGTTTATCACTCGGATAAATTGCACAATGCAAGTTATGATACTGCACTGAGCTTTTAAACACGATACAAATGTTAACCTCACAATTTATGTCAACATGACTGTAAAAAGTCAAATTAAACATATTAAGAGATCACTATGCGGAAAAAGTGGCATTACATGTTAGATGTAAGTGGTTATTACAACGGTTGCAGTGCCCCCATGTGGTTGAATGGTTTTTGAATGTTTTTTTTTAAATTGGGCCTCATTTGTGAAAAACAAGCAGAACTGATTTCTCTGTGGTTTTAAACTAATGGCATTATTAAATAAATTGGCATTCAGTTTAGTGCCTTAATATATGTTAAAAAATTATTTAAAGAATGATTTGCGTTCTTGTAATTATCAGGACATTGTTTCTTTGCTCTAAAACCAGTGTTGTTAATGTTATCTAAAACTAAATCTATTTAAAAAAAGTTTTTCAGTAATTTAAATAAAACTGAAATTAAATAAAATATAAATTTTCGATTAGAAATGCTGCATTTGGCAACTAACTAAATGTATACTTTAGAAGAACTACAATTACTAAAACTAAAACGGACATAAAAATAAATCTAAAAACTGAATCATGAATGATTTGCATAGAAATACACTCTTGTAGCTATCAGTGCATTGTTCCTTTGCTCATTGCACTTAACTGAAACTATAAAAAAATAGAAATATTAGTCAAAAAAATAATAATTTGGAAAACCTGTAGGAAAAATAGAAATGGTGCCTTGGCAACTACACAAAATAAATGTAAGTTTAGTTTTTTTTGTACTAAAATTACTAAAACTACAACTGACGAGAAAACTACAAACAAACAAACAAACAATGAATGAATGAATGAATAAATAAATGACAAAAAATTATAAAAATACAAGAAAATTCAAAAAAGGTATAGAAATAATACTAAAACAGCATATTAAACTCCCATTACAATGCTATATCTTTCGGTCTTCACCGCTTTTAGCATAGGTAGTATAAAATATCACATGCAATAACATAAATTTCATAAATGCAATGTGTGGCTGTAACCGAAGGGTAAGGTTAAAAGAGATTTTATGAGAGAAAAATGCAAACATGTAAAAAGGTTTTTAATGTGTGCCCTGCACCTCAAACGAAAGAGGGCAAAGATGGTTTTAAAGGCATACAAAAAAAGTATAAAAAGGAGCATGGGAGAGAAAGAAAGAGGCAGTGAGCATAAGTGAGACCGAGACAGACTGATCAGACTGGCTCTCTCTCAGGGCCACGCTGGGGTCACTCCACAAAACTGAATGGCTCCCAATTCTTCAGTCGCTCTGCTGATAAACAGATGGCTTCTTTTAATGGGGTGCACTCAACCTGAAAATCTCCCTGTCGATCTCTCTCTCTCTCTCTCTTCCCATGCACTGGGACAGTCATCAGGTGTTTGTGTGTGGGTATATGAGTAATTGGACAAAACCTAAGACTGAAATGGTACGATATTGGTCTTACAAATCTCAAATGAGACCAAAAAGCATCATGAATTTAGCCTGTTCCTCACACAAATGTGGCCAAATGTGGGCGTGCCTCAAAAGAGGGCTTACAATGACTTACAAAGATACATAACAGCTACAAGTGTATGCACTACTTGCTTTATGCAAGCACTATATAGGATAAAACACTATACAGGATTTACCCTATTATACTTTATCGACACGAATTGATAGGTGAAACAACAAACAGCCACCCACAAATAGTCTAGAAACAAAGCATCAGGCTGTCTTTGAGATCACATGAACAACGGTTAAAGTTACTCGTCGTCAGGCTACAGAAGAATACCATAATTCCTCCGTTTATATTTTTTCTACGAATCTTTGAGTTAACATGTACTAAACATGAGTGGAATTTGCACCGCAGCGCCCCCACACCTTGATGCTCATGACAAGAATAGCATGTATAGTTATCTTTATTGAAGTGAATTAGGTTTAAATCGCCGTCATGCATGAATGAATGATATTTTTGCAATTTTACACATAATAATCCAAGATGATCACATTACACAAAACTGAAATTGCACGTCAAAATAACACCTTGTC
>NW_015557212.1:21249-36672 GCF_001515605.1 Sinocyclocheilus anshuiensis | reverse complement strand
GCTCTCTCTCTCTCAGGGCCACGGTGGGGTCACTCCACAAAACTGAATGGCTCCCAATTCTTCAGTCGCTCTGCTGATAAACAGATGGCTTCTTTTAATGGGGTGCACTCAACCTGAAAATCTCCCTGTCGATCTCTCTCTCTCTCTCTCTTCCCATGCACTGGGACAGTCATCAGGTGTTTGTGTGTGGGTATATGAGTAATTGGACAAAACCTAAGACTGAAATGGTACGATATTGGTCTTACAAATCTCAAATGAGACCAAAAAGCATCATGAATTTAGCCTGTTCCTCACACAAATGTGGCCAAATGTGGGCGTGCCTCAAAAGAGGGCTTACAATGACTTACAAAGATACATGTACTAAACATGAGTGGAATTTGCACCGCAGCGCCCCCACACCTTGATGCTCATGACAAGAATAGCATGTATAGTTATCTTTATTGAAGTGAATTAGGTTTAAATCGCCGTCATGCATGAATGAATGAATATTTTTGCAGTTTTACACATAATAATCCACGATGATAACGTTACACAAAACTGAAATTGCACGTCAAAATAACACATTGAAAATTTCACAAATCACGTTTTCAGGGGAGCCCATGTCTTATTAAGGGAAGCCGAGCTCCCCCTAGCGCCCCCGTAGTTCGCATCCTGTTTATAAGTCAAAAAGTCGTAATTACAATGTCAGCTGTGTTTAAGTCACTTTGGTCGGAGCAAGATGGCAATGTAACTTTTCAGCAAATGTATCAATATTTTTCAAATTACTTTTTATTTTTACAAAATGATGAATAATGAATGTACATTAGGTGTTTTTTTTTTGTTGCTTTTTTATGTTTTTATTTAAATTATTAATCTGTTGTAAATTTAATCATATAATCTTGTATTGTATTTTCAATTTTGGAAACTTTTTATTTTTGTCTCATTTGTTAACTACATTAGTTAACAAGAAATAATGAAAATACTGCATTTAAAGCATTTATTAACCTTAGTTAATGTTAATTTCAACATTGTATCTGTTCAATATTAGTTACTGGGCTTGAGCTAACATGAACAATGTTTTTTTATTAAATAACATTAACAAGGATTAATAAATACTTTAGAAAATGTATTGCTCATTGTTAGTTACTGTTAGTTAATGCAGTGTTTCCCAACCGGGGTGTCGTCTGTCGAGAGCAGGGGTGCCATGTAAAAAATCCTTTTTTAATATTTTTAAATTGCTCAAATGTTCAAAAAAGCATCTATTCGTGCTACTGCACCAAAATTACCCCACTGTAAAATAAATAAACACTGAATGAACAAAAATATGTGAGATAGCTAGTTATAATGGTAATTAAATAATGTTTACATATGTATAAAAGCCTACATTAAAATCTGTCATATAAATTGGTCTCTTCATTAGAAATTAGCCTACTGATTGCCACCATATCAAAATATCTGTATAACATTATATTCTGCAGTTCTTCCCTGTTGTACCGAATATCTATACTTTTCAAATTATCATATCGAAGTTAGAAATTCAAATATTGTGACAAAATTAATTTTGTAGGGTGCCACAAGTTTGTTAACATTTCCAAAGGGTGCCGCGACTAAAAAAAGGTTGGGAAACACTGAGTTAATGCATTAACTAATGTTAAATAATGGAACCTTATTGGAAAGTGTATTTTGTACATTCAACTTAGATTTACTGTAAATAAATTCGGTAACACTTTAGTATAGGGACCGATTCTAACTAATAACTAGTTGCATATTAGCATGCCTATTATTAACAGATTGGCTGTTTATTAGTACTTATAGAGCACATATTCTGCATGAGCATATTCTACATCCCTAATCCTACCCAATCCCTAAATTTAACAACTACTTACTAACTATTAATAAGCAGCAAATTAGGAGTTTATTCAGGCAAAAGTCATAGTTAATGGTTTGTTGATAGTGAAAATTGGACCTTAAAATAAAGCGTGGCCATAAATTATTTTTTTTCCCCCCATCAAATTTACAATCATTCGTATCCATTGCATCCGACTTGTTTTCTCACATATATATCATAAACTTTGAACCTCAGCGCTAAAAGAAAGTTTAGAGTTGTTGTAGATTTGTTGTGGCGTTCATGTGCGTTCAACTCGTAAATGTGATCTTTCCGACTTGAATGCACCAAAAGACTATTTTCAAGTATTATTCATTAAAAATATTGTCTGAAGTGTCTTATGGAAAGAAGGCAAGTAAATAGAGTTTCTATTTTAGAGCAAATCAACAAAATGTCACAATTAATATAACTTTGATTATCAATATGTCTCAGCACAGTATCTGTGTGAGAATGGTCTAAGTTTGTGTCTGTCTGAGCGTGTAAGTGGTCCTCTGCAATGTCTTGTGAGGTCCGTTAAAAAGGTAATTGCAGGTTGAAGAGGCTTCTGCCAATTAGAGCAGGCCTCTCAGGGAGCCGCTCTATAGAGGAAGCACACAGGGCCTCTGTGTAATTAGCAGGCTGATGGCAGTGATCTGACCCCTGACCCCATCCCGCTGAGGGAAGGACCCCAGCAGCTGGTACTGGAACTTTGGCATTAACTGACAGAGCCCATTCTGGATGAATAAATACAGACAGACAGAAGGATCTGTCATTTTTTTCCTCCCTTGCAATTGTGTTGCTTTTAAAATATACCAAATCTGAATTCTTGACTAGCAAATTTTAAAAAGCTACTGTTTCAATGCTTTCTTTTAAATATTTTATTTACTTGTTAAACGGTGCCAATTTTTTATTTAATGTTTTTAATGTTGCTCTTTGAATATAAACTATTTACTTTTTAATTTGTAATCTGTTTTTCCTCCCTTGTAATTTTGTTGCTTTTAAACATACCAAAACTGAATTCTTGAACAGCAAATTTAAAATAAACACACTTTTATAATTAAGTTTGTTTACTTATGTCTAATATTGTCATTTTTTATGAAATGTTGCTATTTATTTGAATGTTCATTATTTATTATTTAATTAGAAAATAAATAAATAAATAAAAATAAGTAATAAATTTAAAAAAATAAATAAATGTGCGTCATCACGCGCGACGTAGGCAGAAGTACCGACCCATTGTTTACAAAGCGAACATGCAAAAAAAGTCAAATGCCCTTTACAAAAAAGGTAAAACAACAATGTTGGATGATTTTAAAGTTGGAGGAGAAAATGAGATGGAGTTTTTAAACGAAGTACAAAGACGAAGAACTAACCGCGTGTGACCTTTCCAACAGGATTACGTAATGTGTGAAGATGCGCATCGCAGAGCTAGAGCAAGCCGAGCATTTGTGGTTAAAAAGTGGATAAATATAAATTTTATTCAGAAAATGACCAATCGTTTCGCTAGATAAGACCCGTATTCCTTGGCTGGGATCGTGTACAGAGTCCTTTGAAGCTGCACTGAAACTGCATTTTGACGTTCAAATTGTTGGCCACCACTGAAGTCCACCATATAGACAAAAATCCTGAAATGTTTTCCTCAAAAAAACTTAATTTCTTTGTGACAGAAGAAAGAAAGACATGAACATCTTGGATGACATGGGGGTGAGAAAATTATTAAGGAATTTTTATTCTGGAAGTGAACTTATCATTTAAGGGATCAGGGACAAGATACTGTTTCCTGAGAGGCTCCTGGAAGTCCAAGGAAATGTAATGTGTGAGATGAGGAGACTCATCTGAACACAAGGTGGCACTATAACCACATTTTGTCCAAAGCATCTCATTCATGTAAACTTGCTTCCAGCCGAATGGTGTTAGTTTTTTTCCCATTCAATCAAATGCTAACTATATACAGTATATATATATATATATATATATATATAATGATACATTATGATACATAATACAATGATACATACCATTACAAGTTTACTTTAAGACTTACATATTTATTCTATATTTATGCTGATATAATGCTGATTATTTCCTACCTGTGAGAAATGACCCATATATTATTCAATAAAACTTATTTATCCATGGATTTTCTATTTGTAGTTTTCATTCGTGCATTGTTTTTTTTCTCTTCTCATGGCTTATATAATAGCACATGAGTACGTATTCAGATCCTGGAGGTCAGGATTGAGCATCATTACAGACGTACCCGCTGTGCTTCATGTTGGGGGGTTTGTCCATGCGAACCGCCAGTTTGATTTTCAGATCCACGTCTTGGCTGTTCTTAGGCACTACCATCTTGTGCAACTCTGCCGTTTTGGGCCCATTTGTGGTGGGGTGAAGAACCACCTGGACAGAACGAGAGAAAGTAAGAGAGAGAAACTTTATTAAGACCGATACACCTGGACAGGCAGCTGGAGAGATAGGTGTGAAAGGGATGATGGGAGACGAGAGAAAAAGAGGGTTAGACTGATGAACAGGGAGAGACGGCAGGAGAAAATTGATGGAGGAGGTGTAGTCTGTTTGGCGCGAGTCTCTAATGGGGAGTCTCCATCTGTTACTCTAGGAGCGTGAGCCCTAATGACTAGAGATTTCCTCGCCTGTAGCTCACTTTCCCCTCGCACACATACAAACATATGTGCACGCACTGTGTGCAGAACATCTGTTCCCGCAACATCAGCCAATAATTGAGCATGTTGTGCAGATCGAACACAGAGGTAGCTTGATGTAAACCTCAGCGGTGGATGGAAGGACAGACTCTTGTCTCACCCGGCCCAGCTCCTTGTCCTCCAAAGCCAGGACTCCGGTGCTTTCGGTGAAGAGTTTGACTTTGACCGCGGGCAGGGGGTGTGTGGTGGTGAAATCTCCTTGTGTGCCCCACCTGTAGAAGAAGAAAACAAATCAGCCATCACAATAGGAGACTTCATTTTGTATTCACCACTTCTCCAGACCCACGATGAAGTGTCTGCTGAATACTTTGTTTGATCAAATTAGTATGTGGGATGGTAAAGTGTCTATTTGCTTTTGTAAAACTTTGATTTTGTTGTTATATGTATATATATTTTTTTGTTAATTTAATTTTTTTTACACTAATAAGAAAGCTAAAATAAAACAGACCAAACATTTTGTTTGTTTGCATATGATAGATCTTGACATCAAGACATTAAAAAAATTTTACTCAAAAAGCAACACTAAAAAACTAAATTTAACTCCAAAAACCAGAAATAAAAAGACAAGACATTAAACAAAAATTGACTCAAAAAGTAAGACTGAAAACAAAATTTACCTCTGAAAACAAGAAATTACTCCAAACACAAGACTTAAAACAAGACTTGACTTCAAAAACAAGAAATGACTCCAAAGACAAGACTTAAAACATAACTTGACTTAAAAAAACAAGAAATGAATCCAAAAAAAGACTTAAAACAAGACTTGACTTCAAAAACAAGAAATGACTCCAAAGACAAGACTTAAAACATAACTTGACTTAAAAAAACAAGAAATGAATCCAAAAAACAAGACTTAAAACATGACGACTTCAAAAACAAGAAATGACTCCAAACACAAGACTTAAAACATGACTCGACTTCAAAAACAAGAAATGACTCCAAACACAAGACTTCAAACAAGACTTGACTTCAAAAACAAGAAATTACTCCAAACACAAGACTTCAAACAAGACTTGACTTAAAAAAAAAGAAATTACTCCAAACACAAGACTTAAAACAAGACTTGACCTAAAAAAACAAGAAATGACTCCAAAGACCAGATTTAAAACAAGACTTGACTTCAAAAACAAGAAATGACTCCAAAGACAAGACTTAAAACAAGACTTGACCTAAAAAAACAAGAAATGACTCCAAACACCAGACTTAAAACAAGACTTGACTTCAAAAACAAGAAATGACTCCAAAGACAAGACTTCAAACAAGACTTGACTTCAAAAACAAGAAATTACTCCAAACACAAGACTTAAAACAAGACTTGACTTCAAAAACAAGAAATTACTCCAAAGACCAGACTTAAAACAAGACTTGACTTCAAAAACAAGAAATGACCCCAAAGACAAGACTTAAAACAAGACTTGACTTCTGACTCAAAAAAACAAAAAACAAACAAGAATTGACTCCAAAAGCAAAACTAAAAACAAGACTTGAAGAAACAATTTTACTCCAAAAGCAAGACTAAAAAAAACTAATTTTTACACCCCTCCACCCAAAAAAAAAAAGATGTGAAAACACAACTTGAGTCCAAAAGAAAGACTAAAAGCAAATCCTAAATGCAAAACAACACTCGACTCCAAAACTAGACTCAAAAGTCAACTTTGGTTTACAAAACATGACTTCAAAAACAAGACTTAAAAACATAGCTTGACTCTAAAAACATGACTTAACTCCAAAAGAATGACATAAAAACAAATATTGACTCTAAAAGCAAGTCTGTCAGGAAAGCTGGCAGAGCGTGACTGAGAGTCATCTTTATGTATAGCATTCTTGCATATCAGTCTGTCAGTGCACGTCTATGTGTGAGTTTCTGAGATAAGATCACTACAAAAAATACAGACATATTGTATATCTATAGCCGAGTAAACACACAACAGCGTAATCAAACTAACTCTTTCTCTCAAGCGGGCCAACAGTTGCTTGTGGCAAATTGACTGTAGGAGTCGACTCCCACATCTAATTCAGTTCTTCTGCTTTCTAAAGCAATAAAGCCCCCAGACAGTGTTTTGAATGTCATATGGCAAGCCAAGCATGTTTCCTCTGTAACATAAGCACTAAAACGAGGCTTGCAATGCAGACGAACTGTGCAGCATACACTTGGTTGAGTTAACATATGAGATCTGTATATACTTATAAAGAAAGTACATGCTTCAGCAGAACAAATGCTGGAACCAATGACTCTCTTGTATCAAATAAAGCATTAAAATCCTTAATCATGATTCAGCACACACTCGCACATCTTTTCACAGCTAGTCTAGACTGTCTACAACAAACACTGAGTCATACTGCTGAATCACTGTCTGGTTATACAGTTTATGGTGTCTAAGCCTCTGCGTGAATCCAGGCTGGATGATTATTCTAAGGAGGTGTGCAATATCTGAAGATCTGGTTGCATTCCCATTCAACTCAATGGGCTTTAGTCAGTCAATGGAGAAAGATGCTCTCTGCAGCCATAGTTACAGGATCAACCAGCAGGTGGGCTAATGCTAAAAATCTTGATCTCTTAAGGTCGTGACACACCAAACTGACCATTAAAAACTAGAAGTGGCGAAAGCCAACTGTGTTGTGCCTGGGCTAAAAAAGTCGCACTTGAACACACCGCAAAGACTACAGCAAAACAAAATGTTTTGCATCTGCATAAGAGGAATAAAGGGATAGTTCACACAAAAATGAAAATTCTGTATTAATTACTCACCCTCATGCCGTTTCAAACCCCTAAGACCTTCGTTCATCTTCTGAACACAAATTACAATATTTTTGATGAAATCCAAGAGCTTTCTGACCCTGCATAGACAGCAACACAATTACCACGTTCAAGGCCCAGGAAGGTAGTAAAGACACCGTTAAAATAGTCCATGTGGTCGGTGCCGATAGCCTTGTGGGCAGCATGCCAACATACAGCGCCAGTGTGCTATGGGCGTCCCGAGTTCGAATCCCAGCTCGAGGACCTTTCCTGATGAACGGTTGGTCCAACCCAACACTAAATTTCAGCTACAGCTGTTGCCAATGACACCGACAGACAAGATCCTTCAGTCTTCACTCTGACTGACATTGTCTAGAGCCCAAACCCGCCTTGGGGAGCTTCATCAGTGCATGGATATTTTGGGAGGTCTGTTGATGTTACTGGTCTAAAACTGACCTCTCACCACCTAGAGGCTGTCTGAACCCCTGAAACAAGTAGGGAGGATTATTCATTAAGCAAACTGCTGCCAAGGCAACAAAACAACAGATCTTTGCATCTAATAAAATCAGCACAATAATGCAAAACCTTATTCACATAGAAAAGGACTTTCTAAATTTAGTTGCATTTGTTTGCAACATACTCATGTTGACAGAACCAGACACTGACATTATTTGGGAATAATAATCATCCCTAAATGGTCTCAGGAGATTTGCAGGGGAGAGGTTCATCTAAGACTACTTCTGCAAGGAAAAACGTTTAAAAAAAAAAAAGAGATGCAAGTATAAACACCTTAAAGAAAATGGGTTTCATTATGCTTTCATTTGTAGGTAATGTTCACAAAGCCAATAAAAGACTAATATTAAATGTCTAATGCCTTCTCTGTAACCACATTTCTAGGAAATGACATCACTGGCCAGATTAAAATGTAATTCTAATTTAATTCCAGTATAATACAATCACATATGTCTGATATACATTCGATAGTAGGAACTTTCACTTGCAAAACCCATTATATTAAAGAAGTGGTCATATAAAAAAAATTAAATAATAAATAGGCTAAATTATATTATTCCTCCTTTATCATTTTAGTCAATTTTGCAATTTAGTTTTAAATGATTTAAAAAATAATTTTACACAAATTTGAGAAATGTTTCAGTATGTTTTTCATGATAGACCCCTTTAACAAAAATGGTCACATGCATGAAACTTGGGATCCGCGAGATGTGGTTCCTCTGTGCTAATTAACATCATACTGTGAGGTCAAATGTGAGCGTTATCGGATTGAACCACATGACTCCAGCAGGTGACGGCACAATAAACACACTGAAATCATCTCACACGCCACTGATTCACCTTGATGAGATTACAAGTGACATTTCAATTTCCAGTGTCTGCAGGAGAAAAACGGGAATAATAGCGGTCTTAGAAATGGAACATAAGAGGGAAAAAACCCACAACAATTGGCATCCTTAATATAAGTGCACAACACAAAGTTGCCAATATCATGCTAGGTTGTAGTTAAGAAATGTTTTACAGAGGTCATAACAGGAGGAAGCAAATTGTCCCTGAAGATGATGATAGTAATATCATCTATTTGTGTACAATGTAATCATACTGTAACTTTCACAAAAACAATCCAGTACAAAAAGACCATCCATTGGATCTATTTCTTAATGGCACAGTAACAAAAAACCCAGCCGGGTCAAAGAAAGGTTGTGCTAAAATGATCATGAAAAGCAGTCAAATAAAATAAACAAACAAACAGACAGACAGACAGATAGGCCATTACTTCCAGACTTTATGTTCTTTGCATCCGTTAAACATATATTGCTAAATGGCTGGGCAAATGAATGTGATCTGAGTCATCTTTCTATTCAAAACTACACAACACTCTTAAAGGCCACCCGCCTTTCACTGAGAGCGAGAAAGCTCATCTAGGCTTGATGAATTCCTCCTCCTTGTCATATCGCCCCGATACTGGAACACTTGGAGGTAAGATTGATTCAGGAGCTCTCTGAGAAAAGAGATCCTGCATTTACCTGGTCAAAGTAGCAATCAGTTCAAGTCCGCAATCAAAGTGCACTAAAATAGTACGAAAGCTACTGCTAGTAACTGCTATAAATATACAATAACTTCACAACTACTAAACAACAAATATGGAACCTAATCAATGAAAACCAATATGAAATCCTGAAATGTGAGGGAGACGTATTGAGTGTCTTTTAGGGCACAGGCAAAGTCACGCAGTCTGTGACGGACAGATCGTTAACGGCTAGTCTTTGGTAATACAGTACATCGGGCAGGACATCCAAACGCTCGCCTATCATTCATCGACCTCAAATATGGCTTATCCTCTGAAATGTGTAAGAATGAACATCTTTACATGGCCGCTCAATCTAATGTTAACCTAGAAAAATGTGCGCTGTTCAGGTGTCTGTGTTGAGTGTATAAGCACGCTCACTGCAGGACAGATGGAGGCGCCGGAGTGCTCACTTGCTCTTAAAATAGGCTACTCTGTCATTTTTGTTCATACAGATAAGAGTAATACATAAGACTCTACATTTATTTGTGTGCACTCACAATAACAACAAAACATTGCGCTTTTGTAAAATAATGGAAGCAAACAGGATGGGCTTTCTGCCGTCTCGGTCTCTGCGAACTTGAGCGCGAAACTCTGTGTATATCTTTGCCTTACAGACATTAAAAATATGTCTATAAAGAGTGAAATGTCTTTTCAAATGAACCAATTCAAATGGAAAACAAATATTCTCTGATTATGTAATCCGTATGAAACATGCGTACAGGCGCATCACTACTGCGGAGATGATGAGTCAGTGTCGCCGAGTTCATCTCTTGACTTAAACCGAAAACAAAGAAAGCACTAGTTTATCAAATTATTAAAATGTTAATGCCGTCTCCTTACTGTTTTCCCTGGCACATTCATAATCATTACTTCTGCTGGTGCGTTGTGGCAGGCTTTATGCATGTGCTTGAGCGCTTATTAGGCTATGTAAGGCAATTAAAGGCTCATTATAATGATTTAAATGGTTTATTAATAAACGTGCGATTAGTCGACTAATGCTTAAAATGAACGACTACTAGTCGACCAGAAAAATCCTTAGTCGAGGGCAGCCCTAGTGTCTATGTGTTGACTGGAATAACCAATCCACGCAATCCAGTTTCTTCTAGGCTGTGTATTATTCAGCTTCTAGTTAGTACACTGGCAAGGGAGGGAATTTCTAGAGCTGTCCAATGGTCAAAATGATTTGTTTGTTTCCTAGTAATTCCCAGAATGCACCTTAAACAGTAAACATCAACTATATCCACTAGCAGAAATGTTTTTCAGTCTTATTAGAGAAGAAATTGTTGAAGAAAGTCATTATTTGTATTTTCTTTGAGTAAAAAAAAAGGTTATCCTCATAGCTTCATAACATTATGGTTGAACCACTGATGTCACATGGACTATTTTAACGATGTACTTACAACCTTTCTGGGCCTTAAAAGTGTCAGTTGCGTTGCTGTCTATGCAGGGTCAGAAAGCTCTTGGATTTCATCAAAAATATCTTAATTTGTGTTCTGAAGATGAACGAAGGTCTTACGGGTTTGGAACAACATGAGGGTGAGCAATTAATGACAGAATTTTTTTCATTTTTGGGTGAACTATGCCTTTACTGTAAGTGTCTTGAGGACGAGTGCAAATGTAAATGTATGAAGACAAGGCCTCATTTTTCCAGTCTTTAAAAGGAATTTTATCTCTAGTTATCGCTCATCTCCAATGTGTACTGAAGGGGAAAAAATGTTGCAAACTTCATACAGAAATCACAAATTTTATTTTAACAGTTTTGATTAATGAAAACTTGCAAGACATGCATATTTTGTAATGGCACTGAAATTTTTAACAGTTAAAACAAAGATTCATGTTGCAGGTATATGAGTTGTCAGTGTCCCAATCTTCAGTAGATCAAGGCTTTTGCTAGTGTCCAAATTCATGACATAAGGTGCATGATTTCTGGAAAGTTCTATGAATATTTGCAGTCAAAATCTAGTTATTTCAATAGGAATCAATGCAATCAGGAATACGCTACTTTGCTGCTCGACCAACAGAAAGCTGCTTGGTTTAAAAGTATGAAGCTTTTCATTCATAAATACACCATTAAAAAAAACATACAATAAACCTGTTTCTCCTGCAAAAAAAAACAAAAAAAAAAAACGCTGACATTTCTCTAATGTGACCGCATCTATAGAAAAGTAGGGAGCACAATGAGACACATTCCTAATCAACACAAGCAGAAAACCTCCACAAATGCGATTCTAGATGACTGCGATTCCAATTATTACATTTCCGAGCTCACTGTCCACTTAATAAATATTACAGCTTTGACATGCTAGTCAGTTCAGGTCAGATGCATCATAAGTACAGATACGCTATGGACTCAAAGGGACCCAGAGACTTATTTAACATTACACAAACACTGCAGCCAGCGATGACCGCTTCACATTTCTGTTTCTCATACATAAAGGGTGTCATTCTGGGTTCAGCAGTGTGACAGAGCCACATTTGCACTTCAGAGCTGCGCAGCTGGCATATTTTCAATGTGTCTGCAGTGTCAAAACAAGTCACTACACTAATGGGGAGCTGATGAGATAAGAGCGATTTCAAGGTTTGAAGATAAAAAAGCAAGTGTGAGATGTTCCCAGCAGATGTTAGTCAGCGCACTATAGAATGAAAATAGAGCAGTGACCTTAAAAAGGTTAAAGAGATTGGCACATTATGTACATGTCTAAATAAAAAAATGACTGTATAGAAAACACTTTTAATTAACATAATTGAACATGCTGTTAACCTAAACCTACAGTGACATTCATATATACGCTATTTTTAAGACATGTAGGAACATTTTGAAAGAAAAAAAAAAACTCTAAAACTCTAAAACTTTAAATTCTATATAAAGGTGTAATCTATTTAAAACAGTTTACTGGCACCTGGACTTGCATCTGTTTATTTAATAATAAAAAAATAATATATATATATTTTTTAAATAATAAAAAAAAACTCCTAACCACCAGGGGGAGCCCTTACCAGACTCTAATGTGTGGTTTCACCATTTTTCCACTTCAGAGTAAAAAATACAACAGTTGATGGTGAGATAAAAATGAATAAATAAGAAATACATCTCACATTGTGAGATATAAAGTGACATTTACAAGACAATTATCAGAAAAATACAATTATCCGAAATAATGCAACAACTAAACTATGTCACTGACAGATATAAAGCTGTCTATCTTCATGGAGTTGTTTCTGACATTTTTTTATTTATGGTATATTACTGGATATGATATTGGATTTTTGACTCTTTTTTTCTTTTCTTTTTTTAACCTTTCATGACCCTGTTTGAGGATTGATCTTTGGGTTTGCTAACCTTACCTTCCAGTTTACCTTACTTTAAAAAGTTTAGAGTTGGTAATATTTATTTATTATGTCTTGAAAGTCTCAGGTTGGTAAGTTTTTTTTTTTGAAAGTTCACTTGATCAAAAAATATAGTACAACAACAGAAACATTGTGAAATATTATTACAATTTCAATTCAATTTTCAATTTTCAGAATCATTACTCCAGTCTTCAGTGTCACATGATCCTTCAGAAATCATTCTGATATGCTGATTTACTACTGTTGAAAACAGTTGTGGCTTAATATTTTTATGGAAACCGTGATACATTTTTCCTTTTCATAATTCTTTGATGAATGGAAAGTTCAAAAGAACAGCATTTATTTGAAATTTGATTGTAACATTATACATGTCTTTACTGTCACCTTTGATTAATTTAATGTGTCCTTGCTGAATAAAAGTATTAATTTCTTTAAATGAAATCTTACTGGCCCCAACCTTTTTGAGCAGTAGTGTGTGTGTGTGTGTGTATATAACACCAGTATATATCATGTTAAATGTTTTTATTTGTATTATTGTGATCACCATACTCACTGTGGTCTGGAGGCCTCGGCTTGATCCGTCTGGAGCTTCTCTCCTCCCTCCACCTCCATAGTGCAGTACACAATCCGATTAGGAGCAACCGATTTCAGCCCCTGCACCTCAATGATCACAATCTGAGTGATAGAAACAAGACCACATGATTAGACTTCACACGACCAAGAGCACCGATTTAGATTTCTTATTTTTGTGCTTTTTGGCAAGTAGCTGTTTATACAACCAGCTCACTAAAAATTTAATTTTGAAAATTCCTAGTTCAAACACTTTACTCATGTGGAATTAATGTTTTTATTGAACCATTCAAATGCTTTGTAGCTGTAATCATCACAACCATCACAACCAGCAAGGTGATGGTGAATTGTAAAGCAAAGATGGCGTCTTTGGCATCAAATATCTACCTCCAAAGAAAACGACAGCACTACGTCAGATTTGGAGAGAGGCATGTCGTTCTCATCGCCAATGTCCAGGAAGCTGTTCATGGGTGTGAGTTTGGCCTTGATTTTGGGCTTGAAGTCTTTGGCCACAGGTTGGCTCTCCAGGTTCGCCATCAGCAGGTTAACGGACGACCTGAGCTCCTCCATGTACATCATCTCCATGTCTTTGGAAATAAACGTTGGAAACTTCCTCTCCTATTGGACGCAGCAGGAAACAGGATGAACACTGTGACTTTAAGGCACCCGTACAGTTGATTCAACCTTACAATTAGTCAAAAATGTATTACATAAAAGATTAACAATTAATATTTGGGGGGAATTTTTTTTATTGTTGTTTATTTAATATTAATTTACATTATTTATAATTTACTCATGCAATATGACTGAATAATCAACAATACGCTAAAAATTATTTAGTTTTATTTATTTATTTAGTTTTTTAAATGTTTTATATTTTATATTATTTAATATTAACTCAATAATGGCTCTGAATAATTCACTGACTCAGTCCACAATGTGTTAAATAAATGGCATAACTAATAATATTTTGGGGAAAAAAATGAAATTTTTTATAACATATATTTTTATTCTTATTTATTAGTTTACTTGATTTTAAATTCAAAGTTTTTCAAATTTACTTAACAGCTCTGAAAGAGTCCACAATATGACTGGCTTAATACACAATATGCTAAAAATAGCCAAACCAATAAAATGTTTTGCTAAATAATTAGTATGTTTTTTTAACTAAATTTATTTATTTATTGAATTATTTACTTCATAATGGCTCTGGATGATTCACTGACTTAGTCCACAAAATGCTAAAAAAAAATAGCATAACTAATAATATAAGCTAAAAAAAAAGTAGACAAACCAATAATAAATGTAAATATATGTATGTATATATGTATATAAAATACACACATACATACATGGTGTACTCACTTCTGTGAGATACTGTATATATATATTTTTTTTTTTTGTGTGCAAAATATTGTAATGTTTTTTGTTGTTGCTGTTATTTTATATTATTTACACTGTAATGGATCTGAGTCTGATTCAGAACTGTTAGCTCACCAGCGAGTTCGAGACTTTTGCAAATCTTTTTGATGAACTCATCAAAAAGAACTGATTTGTAAGAGTAATTTGGCTGCAACTTGTATGTGAAGAAAACACTGATATGCACTCATTTGGTAACACACTTAGTCCACCTTTAAATCTGTAAGAAAAACAAACTTGTCTTATTTGATTCAATTTTTATCAGCAATTTGTAGGTATTTTTACCCTAAAGAGAGAAACAGCTGAAGTTTTCTTACTCTGGCTATTTTCTCGGCCAGCTGCAGTCGCCCGTCCAGCTCTCTGCGGATCTGCGCCGCCTGCTCGTCCACATTGTCCAGCTGCACGGAGAACAGAAGACAAAGCTTATTTATTTGACATGGCTTACTAAACCCATTACCCACCGGTAGATCTAGATAGATCAAAGCAGACCGCGGTGAAAAGACGGGCAAGATGGGCTTAATAACTACCCTGATTAGTCATGTAATCTCTTTTGAGCCTCGTGAAGCATCGGTGGTACTGGGACGGGCCATACCGAGGAGATATGAGATCATAAAAACGTTTAATGTCTATATCTGTTCACTGAGCGGCTCTGGCATGCCCTCAAATGAAGCGTTTTTGGAGTGTGAAACACTCACATACACAC
>NW_015557212.1:19541-21121 GCF_001515605.1 Sinocyclocheilus anshuiensis | reverse complement strand
ACACACACACACAAACACACCCACACAGCACTGCTGGCATGCTGTCAACACAGTGTTTCCTCTTCATGAGTGGGAAATCTCTCTGCACCTCAAACACACACCACCCCCACCGGAGCACTGTTTCCACTTGATAAGCTCTTCTCCCTTCGGCAGCAGTAGGATGGACTCCGCTCCCATTTCACGCTGCACTATTTCTGCACCATACTAGCTCACTCAAAGTTTTCTTCTTTTTTTTTTTTATAAATTAAGTGGTACTCATAATTTGTGATTTGAACAAACTTACGTAACAAAATTACGTAACTAGCCCCGCATCTTTTGTGCAACAGATGCAGTATGAATTGTACCTCATTGTGTGGCTTGTTATTAACTCTTTCCCTGCCATTGACAGAATTTTCCAGCTTTCAGTGCTTTCACTGCTGTATGGTAGGGGGCGCTATTATGCATCTTCTAAAAAAAAAAAAAAAAAAGGTATTGAACGTCTGGATCAAAACACGACAAAAAGCAGCAGAAACAAGCGATTGCATGTAAGCAGATGCATATGTAAAATAACGCAATCAACAGCATGTAAATCAAAACTGCCTAACGTTACTGATTGAAGTGACGATCCAGGAAGTGGTTTAGGACCATGCAAGCTTTGGATGTGTTGATAAATGATAGATTCCATCTATGTTTTGATCATTGTTCTGGATCTTTTTTACAAAAACGCGATTTTCTCAGCTTTTTGTTAAAAATTTTGCTTTTTTTTTATTTTTATAAAACTGTAAAAGTGTTGATAAAAAATATTGCATGAAGCTAGAATAAAACGCTTTTTTTATTGAGGTCATGAACTGAGAAACTAAAAACCCTTTAAGAGGTCATTGTACTATAAAAACATCAAAACTTTCTTGTTAGTCTAAAAACAGCTTATATTGAAGCAAATCTGCCAAAACGACAGCTTGTGGAATGCACCACTCTATGATGTAATAGTGTGGCTAAACACCACCTCCGCAGAAGATGATCAACGCCTGCTTCTACATCGCTGCCTGTTTAGCCCCGCCCAGAGATTCGTGCATGTAGTTTACGAGAGAGCCAAACGCGCAGGTCTACGCAGAAACCAAAGGATATAGATGCTCCGAACACAACAAGACAGCGTGTAGTGCCAAGTTGTAGAAAAAAACAGTCTTTGCATTGTCTTCCTTCTGACGTTAGGAAAGAGTGAATGAACTTTATTTTTAATGAGGTTCCAGACCGCGTCAGTTCTTTGTTCACTTAATTTTACCGCAGAATTCGTTTGCAAACAAGGCACAATTCGACACAGGATTTTCAAGAAAGTTTGAAACTAAAAGATGATGCTGTGCTGACCAGTGTTAATGTCAACGACATTTTTTTCACCGACGACAATGAGACGATAACGAACTAAAACTCTTTTTGAATGACAAAAACTATGACTAAAATTGATTTACATTTTCGTCAACGAATAAAAACGAGACGAAAATGTTAGGGAGGGACGATTTGGGAAGAGATTCATTCAGAACAAATCTGCTGCGTGGTTCGGAGGTTAGATGCGTACATATGAACCGGCGGGACATAAGCTAACATAC
>NW_015557212.1:18758-19358 GCF_001515605.1 Sinocyclocheilus anshuiensis | reverse complement strand
TGAACGGGCGGGACATAAGCTAAAATACACTTGCTGCACGTCTCATAAAACCTTCAAAAATGTCAATATGTGGGAGTAAGAGAAGAGCAGACATATAGATAAATCTGAGGACGCAAGAGAACTCAGTTCGGTCCGGTTTTCTGAGTGCAGACACCAAAGCATACACACACAGAAAGCGCGTCTCACAGCACACAAGCACTCTCTCACGTCGCATGAACGAAGAATATCATTATTTTGTGTATTTGGTGTAACAGAATATGTTGGCATGCTTTAATGTTCAAAAAACACATTCTTTTTCTAATTCTGTACATTATTGTAGTTCCTCTATGCCCCGCCTCTCTCAAACGCGTCATTTTCTACAAATCCTCTCCTTCCGATAAGCACAATCTGCTCTGACTGGCCAGCTGACCCAGTGCATTGTGATTGACCGAACACCACAAGCACGCATCGGAAATGTAACGCCCATTTCCATAATCGTGAGCTTCAGCTTTCAACATAAATGTAAAGACAGTAAATAATGTCATTAGTTCTACCATCAGTTCAAGCCCGAAAGGGGAACAGACACAGTAATGATGCAGTACACAAGCCGCGGTTAAGACA
>NW_015557212.1:16755-17315 GCF_001515605.1 Sinocyclocheilus anshuiensis | reverse complement strand
GTCGGAAATGTAACGCCCCTTACCATAATCGCGAGCTTCAGCTTTCAACATAAATGTAAAGACAGTAAATAATGTCATTAGTTCTACCATCAGTTCAATCCACGAAAGGGGAACAGAGTCGCGTGACAGACACAGTGATGATGCTCGTATGTATTTGCAGTACACAAGCCTTAAGAAAGCTGACTCCACTGTGATGTGACCCTGTCTTTCTCTCATGTGCACACACACACACAACGCGATACTCTACATGGCGCAAAACTCCGCATTTGAACAATCAATAGCAAATACTTAACCTGTTAAGAAAACATACTTACAGCAGGTGATTCAGAATAAGCGCCAGATTGTCATAGCAAAGTCGGAATTTACCCATTTTTTTTTTTAAATAGCCTTTGCACAGCCAGCCTTGTAGGCTATTCTCCTAAGTTCACAAAACTGTCATCCATAAAATGCGTTGCACAAATTCGAACATCTGGGTTGTGCTGTTCTGTTGTAAATAAATCTTAACCAATGATTCCTAACTGCATCTACTTCCGGAAGGCCAAATAAAGTGCTTTTGCTTT
>NW_015557212.1:5430-15103 GCF_001515605.1 Sinocyclocheilus anshuiensis | reverse complement strand
GATGCTCGTAATGCTCGTATGTATTTGCAGTACACAAGCCTTAAGAAAGCTGACTCCACTGTGATGTGACCTCTCATGTGTTTACGTACACACACAACGCAATACTCTACACGGCGCAAAACTCCGCATTTGAACAGTCAATAGCAAATACTTAAACTATTAAGAAAACAAACTTACAGTAGCTGATTCAGAATAAGCACCAGATTGTCATAGTCAATTCAAATTGGCCCATTTGTTTTTTAGAAATAGCCTTTGCACAGCCAGTCTTGTAGGCTACATTCCGGTTCACAAAACTGTCATCCATAAAATGCGTTGCACAAATTCGAACATCTGGGTTATGCTGTTCTGTTGTAAATAAATCTTAACCAATGATTCCTAATTGCATCTACTTCCGGAAGGCCAAATAAACTGCTTTTGCTTTCGCACTGAAACACACACTATCTCCCTGACATGGCTGCATCAACACTACTGCTGTTCCTGAAACCACGCCTTCTTTTTTTGCGTGCACGTGTTTGAATGAGGCGTTTTAGCCCAGTCTGGATCAGCCTTCTCTTTTAGATAGAATAAATCCTTTTGTGGGAGACATTGAGCTGTGTAACTCAGTAGATTTTATACATGCACAAATAGCTATATAACACGCTAAAGAAAAGGAAAAATAGAAATCGCATCATATGACCCCTTTAAGTGTACATAAACAGTAGGGAGAACGTGTATCATCAGTACATTGCATCCATACTGTAGATTTAGTCGACTAAAATCGTATGATATTTAGTCAACTAAAACTAGACTAAAACTAAAAACAATTCAGATGACTAAAATATGACAAACTAAATGGCATTTTAGTCAAAAGACTATGACTAAAATGAATTCAAAATTTGCTGTCAAAATTAACACTGGTGCTGACTATATTGGATCCGTCAGTAATGTCACAACTCACAAGTGTGAGTAACTGTTTTTATAACGTGATTACTATTGCTTTGTCTGTTAAACAGATTGTTTAATGTGTACTGAGTATTTATGCGTTTTTAACCTAAATCACAGCAGCGTCCATCTGTGAATGATATTGGCTGTCAAACATACACAACTGTTAGCCAATCATAGCAGTGGGTGTTTACTTCTGAATCTACGATCTGCCACGTCTATTCAAACAGTGTTCTAATGAGGGGTTAAAACAGGACAGAAAATAGCTTTTAAATTATGATGTTTTTGATGTAAAAATATTGATAACATTATAAGTGGACCTCAGAGAACAGTACAAAATAAAAAAAATAGAGGCAGTTCAAGACCCCTTTAAAGCAGAAGCTCTGTTCTTTAAAGCAAAAGCTCTGTTTTCATTGCATGTTCAGATATTCATACAACAAAATATTCTGGGTGACATTAAACTTTTATGAAAATGATAAAAAATGCTGGCGGTGGCTGGCAACTTAAAAAAAAAAAAAGTTTTTCCCATGCGTTTTTAAAAAGTTTCACGTATACACAACGTTTTTAAAACGATGCGCGTTTACACAGATCCACGAAAAGAGCCAAAAACGCTATATTACGTATGCAAGTCCAGTAGTTGGCGCGGTCACCTTGTTAGTAAACAGTATCTGTTGCCGTGTGTATATGACGCGTCTCCGCTGTTGGTTGTAATATTGGTGAAGTAAATCCACACTTTGCTGAAGAAGCATTAGCAAACTCTTGAGCAGCAACAACAGCACCATATACTCCGCCATTGTTGTGTATGTTTGTTCGCGCTTGCCTTTAAAATCAACACGTACTGCGCATGTCTACATACCTAACACGTACTACGCACGCACATGACGTCACCGATTTCAAAGATTCCCGTATTGGGTGTTTACACGGAAACGATAACGGTGCCGTTTTCAAAAACTTGCACTCTGAAACCAGTTTTCAAAAATATGCGTTTTCAGTCCCCAAAATGCCGTTGTTGTGTAAACGAACAGTCAAAACGCATAAAAAGTTTCCCGTTTTTGGCTGAAAACTTTGTCGTGTAAACGGCCCCTTAGACTGCTGTCACTTTAAGAGCTGCCCAGATCCAAAATACTGTTACACATGTGTTTTCTTTCTCAGCTGTTTGCTTTCACTTAAGACCTAAATTACTGTGTTTATGAGGATACTTGCACAGATGGGCATTTTGACATACAAGTGTGTGTAACCGTTCAAGGCCTATAAAATGGCCTCTCTGACAGCGCTCAGAAACGGAGTCTCACACACAGAGTGTGCATATAGGGAAAGGAGTTCTCTTTCGCTGCTGATTGCGTTTCAACAGATTAAAATCACTTGTATTTAAAGTGCAATGCTTAATGTACTTGGAGTGTGCACCAAGTGCTAGGAAAATAAAAGTACTGGAATGGGACTCGGTATCGACAGATACTCAATATTCAATGACTCGAATCGGATTGGGCACAAAAAACCTGATCGGAACATCCCTAAAATAAAACATCATCTAAAAAGTTTAATCTTCTGTTTAATCAATCTGCTGTGTAACACAACATTCTATTTGAACTGTTCTGATGCTCTAAATAGCAGAAGAACATGTGAAGACTGAGTGCTGGTGTCCGTAATGAGGCCGGCTAATGTCTGCCATGCTTTACTGAGCAGATCTACTGCTCCCATCACATCAACCTTCATTATCGACTCATTCTATTAACATATGCAAATCCACAAACGCCTCAAAATCTCACAGAAGGAGCGTGTGGGAGAAAGCAGAGCAGATGAAGGCCTCTTGTCAGCCCGGCGCTGGTCTGGTCATATGTGGGAGGCCTTAATGATGCAGTTAGCCACGTCTAGGCAGATGGAAAGAGGCCAATCGGTGTGTTAAAGGACATGCACCTCTGAAACACGCAGGAAGTAATGAGAGCATCACAGGGATGAAAACCGCTGGTAAACTCCACTAATAATAGACCTAATGACCCCAGCAACAACAGCAGGTCAAGGTCAGGGTGGGACGTGATCAAAATGATCATGCTTGCGGTTTTCTTTTAAGCTGGAAATTGTGAATAACATCTCTGCTTCGCAGCACTGGTCTTCAAATCTGCTCGGTTTGAAGAATATTTTTCATTTCATGAGCAATATGTGCATAAACGGAAAATTAAAAGAACATAGGGAAGCGAATGAAACTCGCATTACGATACCGGTCACTAATTAAGAATTAACGGTGCCATCTATTTCAGTTTCTGACAGGTAATTAAGGCTTGTGCAAAAGTAGATAAATCAACAACATTCATAGCTTATTTATAACTAATTAGCATCTAATAACTCTTGTGTTTGCTGTCAGCGTGCTATTTAGACTGTGAGCTATACGTCTGAATGCATGCCGCAAGAACTGTGACATTTAATTAAGATAAGGTTGGGCCTTGTAGTCAGGATCAGGGCCAATCAGATTGTGCTTCAGCTTCACTTGTTGCACTCGTGAATTACAAAAAGTTCTGCTGAGATGAGCCATCTGTTATTCTCAGAGAACACCACAAGATACATTTAATATCCTAATCATTTGCAAGGTGTGCTAATGTAATTAATTTTCTTAATGATTTGCTCTTAATGGATGGGCAGGAATATTCATTTGAGCTACTATAAACCTTACAGAATACTTTAGTGACAATCTGTGGGGTTCAAAAAAATTGTTTTCAGATATTTAAAAAAAATAATTTTGTAAAAATAGCTAAATTAAAATTAAAAAATTGTTGTGTGCATTTATATTCAAAATGCATGATATTAAATATTATACAAAATATAGTGTAATTAAAATAATTATGATTCCCAGATCCTTCTGTGGGCTCAGGGGAAGCTCCTCTCTCTAAGAGCAGTTTATATCTCTGGGTATCTAAATCAGGGGGCCGATATCTTGTCGAGACAGGGGCTGAGGCCAGGGGATGGAGGCTCCACCCCGAATATAATATAATATAATATAATATATGTTTTATTTATAGTAACTTATTCAGCCTTGTAAGCCCTTGTTAGTGCTGACAAATGTAAGTTTTTCTTGTTTTTATACAGCAAGCTTTGGAAATCTATTATGATTGGCAGTTGGAAAGTTTGAGATGTCATGAATTGCTGGTTTTGACAGTCAGAATGACCACGTCAGCTATTTCCCAGCACAATGACGCAAACAGTGGCTGAATAAAGAATAATAAAACTGCCAAAACACGGACAGCAGTGTGTGGACATGCCACTGAAATATGCCAGCGCTACAGCGCAGTGGGTTTGTGCTCATAATGCATTAAAATGGCTTGATTGTGGCTTTCTTTGAGGAGAACATGGTCAAGCACCTCCCCAGAGCCACACACATATGCACACCAGATTCTTTTCTGTTGCCGTGTTACCATCTTGTTCGCTTTACTTTAGCTGCTCTATTTTGGTTAGTTTGGCAACAATTTCTATGACAACAAGCCTTAGGAGCGCCCTAATGAGAGACGTCAGCAGCCTGGAGGAAAGCACGCCACTGTCACGCTCTAATCTTCCCTCAGCTTTCTTTACCCCCCTCATCTACAGTAAATTAGCAAACCAATTAAAAGGCAGCCACCTCCAGTCACCAGCTTTATTCTGGAACTGAAAATAATAATAAAACAAAGTATGGTTGTCTTTCTATACTAAGCTCAGGTGCTTTATTGAATATTCACAGTAAATTAATGATGATTTAGCTGGCCATACAAGATCAAAGAACATTGGAATGATTTTAATTCGCTTTTTATTTGGTCTTTAATACATGCTTCGTAACAGCATCTCTCATTTAAGCTTTAACAGCAATTAAACAATCAACAAAAGCCAAGTTCTGTGAATCAACTCAAACAGACTCTGACTCTTCACATTATACTGTTATTGACCATAACCATAATGAGAAAATGCAATACTGATATCATGTTAATACTACACACGTGATAATGAATAACCAAACCAGTTCTACAGATGATATTATGGTTATCATAAATTATTTTGGCCACGATAATTGCCTAGTAAAAATCTGATATCATGGGCAGCCCTACTTTGATTCAATGATTCATCTGAAATATCAGTCAGTCATATTGAGACATAAGAATGATAATAATTGGATAAAATTTTTTAAAATAAAATAAAAAAAAAATAAATAAAAAAAGTTTCATTTATATAGTACAATTTGTAAAATATGGAAAGCAATGCCTAGTTTAATGTCAAATGGACAGTTGGTGAATTTGATTCATTTCTGTGAACTGTTTGTGAATAAGTTCACACTGTAATGAATTGATTTAAACTCAATTCATAGTTTAATCTGGATCACTCAAAATTGTTTAAAAAAAAATGAGTCGCCATGTGTCATTTTGATTCATTTCTGTGATTCAGTTTAATTTGTAATGATTCGTTTCAAAACACTGTTAAAGATTCATTTGTCATCATTCAAAACTGAGAAAAAGGAGTCTCGTTTTACATATTAAAATGTTTCAGTAAAAATTTTCTGTAACACTTGAAGTCTTTACATATGTATTAATAATGTATATTGTAATGTTTTATATATTTTCATAAATAACAGTAACCAAATTTAAAATGCATTATATTTGTAGATTTTTTTAATTGGTAGTTTGTCATGTGTTTTAATGCATTTTAACAATTAATACAGTAGTTAAGTATTATAATGAATATTAAAATGAATGAACTGAGGTTGCAATTATTGTGATCTTACAATCATTATAAGGTGTATTGCAAAGCATAATTAATGCATTAAAATACTTCATATATGAAGCATTCAAGTGTTACCAGATCTTATTCAATACTTTGTATTTACAATATATATATTGATGCGTATAAATTAAAATAAATATAATTTAAATATCAACAATGCAAAAAAATGCCTCGCTTCTCCCACAAAATAAAAATAAATAAATAAATAAATAAAGAGTAAAGAAATGAACATTCAAAAATTTAGTTAAAATTAAAATAAAAAATAAAAAATAAAATTAAGGAAGCAAAACCCTTTGTAACTCAATACTTTTTAGCCGTAAGCCAGTAAGTGTCACTGGGACGCGCCGCCTCTGTTTTTGATGGTCCGCCCTGACCCTGTCAGACAGATATGAGTATCGCTGCGCCATCAGAGGTGGTAATTCATTACTGCTTCACAGTGGCTCACCTGCGCAGCGCGTCCTCCGGTCCCGGCGCGGCGCGCTAACGAGAGATGACAGGGTGGCGAGAGCGCGAGGCGAGGCTGAATGTGTTCATTAGGAAGAGGATGACAGGTGCTGAGAGGAGAACAGCGACTGGCCTCTCTGATCAGAAGGGCACAGCTGGATTTCTCAGGGTGTCCACCTGAGACGCGACCCACCTGCCTGTCAGCCAAAGCAGATGTTCCACACCTCACAGGCGCTTGATTCATTATTCAACTGATTGATTTAATGGGGTCATTTCATCTATGGTTGACCATGAGATGATATGATTTAAAAGATGATTTGCTCATGAATTTCTGCAACCTGGAACATTCTTTTAAGGGTTAATGAATACATTCTTGCATCTAAAAAACACATTCTATAAACTACTATTGTGTGTCTTTCATGATTTCCCTCTCATTCCCTTCAGTTTGTATCGACAGTATCCAGTCAATCTCATTTTATCCGGTTCTTTTCTTTGAGTTATTGTTCTTTGTTGTTTCTTGGATCTTGTGTGTCTTCATCCTCCTTTACTCAAACGCATCTGTCTTTCCCTCTTAGTCTGTCACTTCTCTGTCGCTGCCTCCTAGTCCTGTTATAGATCTTCCTCTTCCTCTGTGTGACACCCTCCATTTACTGACATTTCAATTGTCATGCTTACCGTCTCTTTCTGTTTCCCTCATTCTCTTCCCTCAGCATTCACTCCATAAAGGAATATGACACCGGGTGGAGCAGCTATCAGAGAAAAATACTTCTCGTTTAAAGCAAGATGGATCTAGCCAGGAAAAGCAAAATGAACAATGGACTTAAATAAGTATTTGGCGGGAAAAATAACGTGTGATTTCTCTAGGGAATGTAGCTTTAAGTACAGGTATGTCAACATAAAACGCTGATATACGAGTAGTTATGTAAAGGAAATACTTTTGAAAAGCTGACGTCACAGGGCTCCAGTCAAAAAAACTAAAAAAATCAACTAAGGCGCCATTGGCTCCTATAAGAAACAAAATTAAGCCTATTTATTTTTTAACACTTTTAACATTTCAATCATACTGTCATGTGTTTATGTCTCATCTTTTCTTGTCTTTATCAGCATTTTAATCCATTTTGTAGATGTCCTAGGAAGTGGGAACCAAATGTCTTTTCCAACTTGAGAACTATATACAGTCACAAAGAATTGTTTATTACACAGAATCTGTACCAATATCATGGACCATAACCGTCAGCATCACTTGGCCACTGAGTGTAGTTTGGGCTCCTCCTCGATGCATCCTATAAATGCTGTTATATGTCTTTCACACATTCAGTCTGTTTTTCTTCATTAGTAACATGCAGTTTTATAGGAGGTGTTGAATTTTACAATATCTTTAGCTCCTTGCATTGTTTCTCGTCATGTAGACAACAGGTTAAGTAAAAATATGAATATGTAATATAGCGCATAAATTTAGCAAAATGCTCCACTTTATAGTTTTTTCTAGCTGATTTATGAGCTTATAAGTTTATTCTAGGGTAAATGTGCTGTTACGTGGCATTGTTTACAAGTTTTATATGGTTTCCGCATACGTTTTGTTTATTTTGTACTACAGTAGTAAAGAGAAAGATATGATGGGTTCATGTGCCGCTTGGACTGAGGCGCTAAAGCGATTGCTTATGTCGCATCAAGGAATGCCAAAACCATATTTATTGTTTGAATTTCGTTATGAATTTGGCAGAATTTTAAAGCTGATACTTTGTTTATTAGAAGGTAACAAAGCACAAAGCTTATTGCGATCATTGGACAGCAAGTGTGCTACAAATAATATGAAGTTCACGCATTGACAGAACACAGCATATAGATTATAGAGCTTGAAAACAAGAGGCCATATTAGCATCGATTATACACGAGAATTGTTAACGATATTGTTAATGTCCACACAGCTGACAGCTTTACCTGTTGTAGTTTGTTCAAGTTGTGCATGACATAGACACTGCTTTTCTGCACTTTTACCTTGCACGTCTCTGTCATTTTCCATCTCTCTCGTGCTGCACAACTGGAGCTGCTTTTAGCAGGTGTGCCGTCAGCGCTGGCGTTCGGCAGACATGAGGACTGTTTGAAAGTCTTCTTTTCCACTAAAACTTTGATGCGCATCGTATCAGTTTATTACGTCAACATAACAAAAGATGTGATCGCAAACGAATCAGGAAAAAAGGCATTACATGCAAATAACATGTACATTTCTATAGTCGCCAGTGGCGCCCTCAGCAAAAATCTCACTCGCAAATTAAGGCCACGTTCTCACAGCAGCAGAATACAGTTGTCAGTCCTGTATTTGAGTCCTTAATGCGGTTACGTTCACACACAGTTCGGTTATTTACGAGCGTGACAACCGCATGCTGTAACCGAACTCACACCCGTAAATTTTCAGGATTCACAACCGCATTCTCAGAAAACACGCGCTGTGGAACCGGACTGGACAACTAGCGTCTGTCACGTCATACAGTGCGAGAGAGCTGCTCTGCTGCACAAATGTGTCTAACATGTGTTACGTGTTTTCATGTGTGATTTCGGTAACTTACAGCAGCGGAGAAATGAGTGGTGTGTCATCTGAAAGTTTTAGATCCCGTCAGTTTTCCACCGGAGCCGCTCCCATCGGTTTTATGTTCTGCGCGCTACTTAAATGCTCCGCTCTCCACCCAAATATAAAAGCCGCTGTCGGTTAATGAAGATTTGAAGGAAAAACTCGCGGCTCGATTGGACTCTTGTCGTGTCAGAAATTGATAAGACTTTCAGTTTTATGGACGTTGCCATCTTTGATTTTACTTTGGTCACTGTCGCTATGGTTACTAGTAAGGAATACGGGCTTGACTCTCGTTGCACGTTCATACAGTATTCTAAACACAACTGTAAGCTGCTGTGTGAACGGGACATTTCGAGACTCACACCTGTAAAGAAAGTGCGGTTGTCAATCCCAAAAACTGACAGTGTGAACGTAGCCTAAGATTTTTGGTCACCAATGCGACTGTTTTAGTCATAGTCTGGAGCCCTGCATCATGCGTTGTGATACCTGTATGCTATACTTTATATAAAACTATTTTAAACAGAATTTTGCTGTTTATATACAGTGGGTACGGAAAGTATTCAGACCCCCTTAAATTTTTCACTCTTTGTTATATTGCAGCCATTTGCTAAAATCATTTAAGTTAATTTTTTTTCCTCATTAATGTACACACAGCACCCCATATTGACAGAAAAACACAGAATCGTTGACATTTTTGCAGATTTATTAAAAAAGAAAAACTGAAATATCACATGGTCCTAAGTATTCAGACCCTTTGCTCAGTATTTAGTAGAAGCACCCTTTTGATCTAATACAGCCATGAGTCTTTTTGGGAAAGATGCAACAAGTTTTTCACACCTGGATTTGGGGATCCTCTGCCATTTCTCCTTGCAGATCCTCTCCAGTTCTGTCAGGTTGGATGGTAAACGTTGGTGGACAGCCATTTTTAGGTCTCTCCAGAGATGCTCAATTGGGTTTAAGTCAGGGCTCTGGCTGGGCCATTCAAGAACAGTCACAGAGTTGTTG
>NW_015557212.1:0-4954 GCF_001515605.1 Sinocyclocheilus anshuiensis | reverse complement strand
CAAATGGCTGCAATATAACAAAGAGTGAAAAATTTAAGGGGGTCTGAATACTTTCCGTACCCACTGTATATATAGGCTATAATGCTTGATATATATTTGTAATATATTTGTTTATATATACATTGCTATATTGCTTGATATATATTTGTAAAAAAAATTATGATTCATAAATTACAAAATCATGACCATTTTAACTGGGAGTCTACGTGGAATATTTATACATTTTTACACCACAGGACCATTTAAAATGATCTAGTAAACAGTAAACACAAAAAGGTGATTAAAAATGTTTTAATTACAAAATTACAAAAAATAAATTATAAAAATATTTTATATGAAATTTTCCCCCCCAATATTTATACTTTTTAACCTATTAAGGGTTACAATTTCATACCTATTAAAATTGAACTAGTAAAGAAAAAAAATGAAATAAAACAAAAAAAATTATAAAATTTCCCTTAAAAAATCTAAATAAATAATACAAAAAAATGTTATCCATCAATTACTCATATTCAGCCTTATAAATGTTAAAACTTTGTCCCTCTTTTACAGAATCCCACATGACGTGCACAGAAATATACTTATGACTAGGGCTGTGCGATTAATCGAAATAGTCATAAAATCGCAATGTGAGCTTGCACGATTTCTAAATCTCACAATGCTGAAAAAGCATTTTCAGAAACAACGTTTGGATTTGAAATCAAAATAATGGATAAATGTTGTGTTTGTGGTAAACAGCCGCGGATCAGGAGCGGACTGCAAACGCATCCTGTGCGAAAGCAAAATGAGTCCGTGCTGCTTCTGCACTGCAGAAGCACTGCAATCCCCTGGACACGGGATTTTTTTTTCTTTCTGCCATATGTCTATTCTAGAGACATTTTGTTACACCTTTACTTAGTGATTATTTTGCCTTATGTCTGTTCTAGAGACATGTTACAGCTTTTTGATAAAGCTCTAATTGGTTTTCTTTTGGAAATATGTTTCAAATTCACACTGAATGCATTAATGACTGTAAAGCATGTCTGTGTGTGTCAAACTCGTGATTAAAATCGAAATCACAAAATTGATCAAAGAAATCGCGATAGATTTTTTTTGTCCATATCGCACAGCCCTACTTATGACCACAATTCATTCCCTAGATTTAATCATTTGTTCCCTTATTTTAGTTACATTGTAGCAATGATTTACAATTCATTCCTCATTTTAGTTAAATTCTGGCCACAGTTTAGAATTCGTTCCCACAACTTAATCCATTACCTTGTTTTAGCAAATCATGCCCATGATGTACTAATTGATTTAATCAAAACAAGCCAATGATTTGCTCAAACTAGGGAATGAATTGAGTAATGGGAACGAATTCTTATTTTGTGGCCAAAAATGTTATCATTTTTTTTCCCCGTATGTCATGTGCAGGGCTCCATGCTCTCTAAATGGACATACACTGACATACACTCGCACACACGAGTAAGTCTGAAAGTAGGAAATGAACAGCAAGCTGGTGAGTCAGTGTGCAGGAGTGGAAGATAATAATCAATGAAGGAAACGACAGAGAATGGAAAAATCCAAGAATAGCTCTCTGACCCCCTCCCCCTTTTTTCCCATATCCTCTCATTTCTCCTTTTTATATTTAACAGTCATCTGCATCCCTTCCTCTGTGTCATCACATTTCTTGACAGCTCAAGTGTAAAAATCAGAATGGGTCAGGATGGGCGACAAGTCGATTAGTGAGACTGACTATGGAGTCTAGATTTTTTTAAATTTTTTATGCAGCAGTGCATGAAAAACAATAGCTACCAAATCCAAAAATACATTTTAAGACACTTATAAATTGTTTTTCTAACATTTTGCAATAAATATTTTAGCATTTTTTACACTACTTAAATCTGAAAATACACCTCTAGTTTGGTCCCTGTCATTAACTCCCAGTCTATTTGCTTTGCTGTACAGTATTCCTTGTATTTTTTACAACACCACTCATAAATTCACACTTCTTTGCCCTTTAAACACATGCGCATGAGTGATTTATCGAATGCTGAGCCACCAGCTAATGCTGAATCTAACATGCAAAGCAAACACATTTTTAAATATCAGCTGACACAGACCCATAAAATGCACACAGGTGCATAAATTCTTAATAAGCGCCGAGAGAGATTAGCACCAGTAGTTCAAGCCTGATTTGATTGGAACCGTGGTGCAACTTCACCTCATTAGTCGACAACAACGTACAGCTACAAAAGGAAACGAACATGTGATCTGTGTTCATCTGAAAACCGTAATACAAAAGATTAAAGTCTTCAGAAAACAACATGCCACCTTCTGGGTCGTAGATGTGCAGTTAAAAAGCAATGCTGTGCTTAATGGCAACAGATCTGATATATGCAGATGAAATGAAGCCTGAACAAAAACAAATGAACTCTGCATTAAACCGAAAGAAAGAAACCTCACTTTTCTTTATTTTAAGAAACGGTACTGTTGCTGCTGTTGATTACTATAGAAAATAAGTTCAATTCATCCCTCAGTTTGTAAAAGCAAGCAAAATTGTTTACAATAATGCATTTTTAATGTAGGTCTAATTGAACCACATTAAAATACACACTGTTTTGATACTATTGCCTCAATACTTTAACATTACATGTGTTAATATAAATTATAAATGCAAAAAAATAAAACACAAGTACATTAAAAATCAATAAACAAACAAAACAAACTAAATAAATAACTTTACAAGGCCATGAAGATAATTTATCCAACCATAAAATCACATAAAATCACAATTAGTAATATTCCAACATTTTATCGGAGAGACATGAAATATGTGTATTTTAAAGTAATTTGTTACACCACAAGACCATTAAAAAAAGATTAAAACAATTCAATTTAAACCCAAAATCGTGATATATATTAGTTAATAAGTTTTTCTTGAAATAATTAACTTTATGATGACATGAAGACAATTTGTTGAGGACATATTAAGTGTAATCTGATATCCCCTGCTTCTACCCAACCTTACGATCTCAGGAACAATTACAAAATTATTATGGACATTTTTAAGTCACTTGTTACACCAAAGCACCATTTAAAATTATCTAACGACAAAAACAAATAATAAAAAAATAACATTAAATTTGAACCTATAAAAAGTAAATAAATACATAAATACATACAAAAAATTAAAATGTACTTAAAAAAAATTTACTTTACAAGGACATGAGGATAAACTGAAGACGACATCTTAAGCATAATATTCAGTTCCCTGGTTTTACTCCACCATAAGATCTCAGTTTGATGCCAAATGTGCCAATTAATGTTGGGCTCAAGTCGCCTAATTGCACTAATCTGCTAACGGCAATAACGATGAAAAAGGCCGTCCGTGAAGACCACCCACCACATCTCTTTCACTCCTCCTGTCCCCTGGGGAAAGCCTAGTGACAGATAACACAAGGGCAAGCCAGTTGGCCAATTTCCCATCAACCCCTGACCTTTCTGCAATATCTTCAAAGCGTCTGATGATGGGCTAAAGCCACCTGTGCTCAGGTGATTACGGTAAAGGGCAAAGGATTAAAGGCACTAAACTGCTTACCGTGATTAGGAGAAACACTCAACTCAACGTGTAATTGTAAAAAGTCTCATTAAATTCCAAAAGAAAAGCCCTGGGATGTTTGTCACTTGGAAGCCATTAAGTTGAGAAATATCATAAGTGACTGACGGCATACAAAATGCAGAGGCAATTAGTATGTAGTTTTTAACAAATTCTGACAAATTTATACAAAGTACCATATTTTCTTGAACATAAGTCACTTTTTATCATCTGAAATGTGTTGCGACTTATATACCAAAGTGGCATTTAGATTTATGCTGAATGAGAGGAGTACATGAGCCCAAGTTCATTTGTACAGCGAATGTCCCAAATGGCGATATCACTTTACATAAATTTAAGGCTTGGAGCTTATAATAATGTTGTTTTTAATGAAGTAATTTTTAATAATTTGTTTGTTTTATACTTTTCTACTCCTATTCTGTACTGAATGCCATTATACGTAAAGGATTTGTCGTGGAGTGACGGGAATTAACATACACGTTTACAATGTTTGCAAACGTTCTGTTTCATTTACTAGTATTTTACATTATTTCTGAATTTAATAATAAACATTTTTCTTTTTTTCTCTCAATGCAATTTTGACACTGTGCAACTTATAGTCAGGTGCAACTTATGTTTTGGGAATTAAGGTACTGTAGTTCTGCAGAATTGTACAGATTTTCCTCAAAAATGTTATTTTATTTAATATTAAGGAGATCTTGCACCTTAAATCAATTATATTTGATGTGCTTGCAAAAGATAATTCAATTAAAAATAGAAAAATTGCAACTCAACTCACCATTTAGAGAAAAAAAAGAATACACTGAGAAATGTTTCTCTTAGATGCAAATATGTGCAAATTAAAGTACATGCACAAAAACACAGAAACGTTTAGGACCTTTTTCAAATGCAAGACTGAAGAAGGTCTGCTGGGACTAAAACGTTTTGGGACCAAGAGCGTTCATCCAAATCATCTGCTAAAGGAATCTGGGACCCAGCAATTCATTTTTGTTTGTAAATGTCCGTCTGAGGACATTCAGGGTTTTTGGCCAATTGTTCTGAGACCACGCGTGTCCAAATGTCAGAGAACACTGAAAAAGCAATTTGTTTCTTATGAAAGAAAATCATACGCTGCTTTAAAATCTTTCCTGAGACATTAAGGATTGTGGAAATCAAACACAACTGAATAGAATAATATTAATCAAAGGTGTTATGCATTGTGTTAAAAGCAACAGAGATGAAGCTATCATACAGTGTCTCTGAAAACCAGAGATAAAACTTATATATGCATATATGGTCTCAGTGAAATTCACAAAAAACAAACATCCTCTAGAAAATAAATATAGAAGAGGTCCCTCTAAAAAAAAAAAAAAAAAA
>NW_015557211.1:159028-159557 GCF_001515605.1 Sinocyclocheilus anshuiensis | reverse complement strand
TTCGCTGGTTCAGGCATGATGCTGCTGCGAGATCAAACCTCACGAAACGATAATTAGAACGAGCGAGAAGACATCAGCCCACGTGACTAAGTTTCCTTTGTTTCAATTCCCGCTTTTTTTGTTTTGTTATATTCTATACAAGAAAACAAATCCGTCTTAAATATCACACAGCATAAATATCAAACAGTGTAATTTGTATATATATATATATAAATTGGAGAATTTGGAGAAAGGAGAGCACTACCGATTACACACTTTCTTTATGGGAACGAGTGATAAAACAAATAAAAAAAATAAATAAAAAAAAACGGAATAACTCCATAAGTAGTTATCGGCTCAAAGACACGAGTAAACTCATATTCCCAGATAATTATACACATCAGCAGTAAGCTTGATCCACAAGTAGTTTGTTAATTTTCACTTCGTCTTGGTCTCTTTCTGTGAGGGTGTGGGTGGCTCTTAAAAGAGCCGTTGGGTTCGTGGTTTAAAGGCGTTTATCCTCCGAAGCCGTACAAGGTGCGTCCCTGCC
>NW_015557211.1:139097-158539 GCF_001515605.1 Sinocyclocheilus anshuiensis | reverse complement strand
TGATATTTATGCTGTGTGATATTTAAGACGGATTTGTTTTCTTGTATAGAATATAACAAAAAGAGCGGGAATTGAAACAAAGGAAACTTAGTCACGTGGGCTGATGTCGTTCAAACACAGAGCGGTGGGCGGGGCTATCATTTCACCGCCTGTGATTGGCCCTCATTCCGCTCGTGATACTTCGAGTTGTCCAATCACACACGGGTTTATGGGTTCAGTCTGTGAAAACACGCAATCAGAAGCGTCCACATCTCTGTGACAATTAGCATAGATTAGTGAATAAATGCCTCTGTCTTGCTCACTCTAATTATCGTCTCGTGAGGTTTGATCACGCAGCGTCATTATGCCTGAACCAGCGAAGTCCGCGCCTAAGAAGGGATCCAAGAAGGCCGTCACTAAGACCGCAGCGAAGGGAGGAAAGAAGCGCAGAAAGGGCAGGAAGGAGAGCTACGCCATCTACGTCTACAAAGTGCTGAAGCAGGTTCATCCTGACACCGGGATCTCTTCGAAGGCGATGGGCATCATGAACTCTTTCGTCAACGACATCTTCGAGCGCATCGCCGGTGAAGCGTCTCGTCTCGCTCACTACAACAAGCGCTCCACCATCACTTCCCGAGAGATCCAGACCGCCGTGCGTCTGCTGCTGCCCGGGGAGCTGGCCAAGCACGCCGTGTCTGAGGGCACCAAGGCCGTCACCAAGTACACCAGCTCCAAGTAGAGCTCCGCTGCAGCGCGCACACACAAAGGCTCTTTTAAGAGCCACCCACTTTCTCGTGAAAAGGTAGCTTATTTTGTAAGCGGTTTGTCAAAAGACTTGTGTAGAAGCGTTCATACGGTGAGAAATGAATAGATGGAGAAATGGGAGTTATTTTTGTGTAATGTTTCCATTATATTTCAGAATACGTTTACCATTTATTTTACCCAAAATCAACCATTTGAAGGGTTTAAATGGAAGAAACAAATGCGTGAGAAGGCAATGGTAAGAAAGCTTCCAGAGATTTCAGAGTTTTAGATATTTTATTAAAGCTCAAATAAGCAAACAAAGACAGCATGCACAGGATGTTACCAAAACCTGTTTGTCATTTGCAATGGAAACCGATTTTGTTTTATTGTATACCTTTTGAATGACAAAAAGCCAAATCAAACCCATCTACTCAGAACACCCCAAATCATCAACAAGGGATTTCTCATGTGTTTTAAGACTTTGGTAAAGATTCTCTTTCAGTTTAGTTGTGCTCAGGAAATTCAGAAGAGCTCTCATTTGTGCTGGTGGTGTTCCTGAGTTTAAGACGATACGGTATTTTTCGTCGCCAATCAGAGGTTTCATGTCGTCTGCAATGGGCTCCACCAGTGAGACCTGTTGGATCAACACTGTCCTGTGCTTGTCCACAAACTCAGCGCCTGTGGACACAGTATAACAGCCGCTTGATGAATAATCTCTGGATAGAAGAAATGTGCAGTAGTACATAACACAAAAACAACAGTTTTGAATGTCTTAAATATCGCTCACTACCAAGCACAATAGCTGTTTATAATGTATTTATTTATTGATAGACTGATTACCAAGTTTGCATCTCTCTTGTTTCTGTGGTGCTCCAGCCTCAGCAGTATGTTTGGACTGCTGTGTATCCATATGACCTGGGTGAAGATGGATAATTTGTATTTATTTATTTAGCTGGCTATTCCTCACATAGGACATGGTTATCCACTGAGGGTATTAAGGAAATTAAAGAATATACACAAAAATTCCATTAATCCATTTATCAGTATATTGTGACATTATCAAACATTATCAAATGCCCTGAAATATATACAGTGGCGGTACAATGTAATTGTGAATTTGTAACCGTAATGTATATATCTGTGTTTTATGTGAAATAAAACACTGCATTGTATGTTGCTGGTCTTGGCACATGGTTAAACGTTGTGTTGTAATGCATACATTTATTAAATGTAAATTACCTAGCTTCTCCCGCAGCTCTTTTGCTTGATTCATCTGATTCATCTTTTCCAGAACGAGCAGAGTGAGTTTCCCAGCTCCATCAGGACTATAACGCTGGATCATACACTCAACAATATCACATCTTGATTTCTTCTCCAACTGGCTTTTGGGAATTTTGAAGTCGTGTATTCCTTGAGTTAAGTGCCATTTAAATATGTCCAACTCCTCAGAAACCAGTTCATCCAAACAATCCAGGAGGATCTGATGCACAGCCATGCTGGATCACTGTTAATGAGATATATATTCCTCTAAAACATGTATACTTCAGTCTCACTTTATATCCTCTTTACTTGCAGAATCTGTCATCTGAAGATCAGCAGCACAGTTATGGATGCATTTCACTGTCTGTGATCCAAATTCAGCCTCTTTCTTTCGTTTTGTTCGTTTCTGCAGCATTTCAGGTGAAGGAGCACGACAGCAAGAATATAGGTAAACCCTCAACATTAATATTACATAACTTTTATGTTATATTTGTTTTGAAATGGCATTTTAAAGTTTTTTGTTTGTTTGTTTGTGTATTTGTTTTGTTTTTGTTTTTACGGACTATAACGCTGGATCATACACTCAACAATATCACATCTTGATTTCTTCTCCAACTGGCTTTTGGGAATTTTGAAGTCGTGTATTCCTTGAGTTAAGTGCCATTTAAATATGTCCAACTCCTCAGAAACCAGTTCATCCAAACAATCCAGGAGGATCTGATGCACAGCCATGCTGGATCACTGTTAATGAGATATATATTCCTCTAAAACATGTATACTTCAGTCTCACTTTATATCCTCTTTACTTGCAGAATCTGTCATCTGAAGATCAGCAGCACAGTTATGGATGCATTTCACTGTCTGTGATCCAAATTCAGCCTCTTTCTTTCGTTTTGTTCGTTTCTGCAGCATTTCAGGTGAAGGAGCATGACAGCAAGAATATAGGTAAACCCTCAACATTAATATTACATAACTTTTATGTAATATTTGTTTTGAAATGGCATTTTAAAGTTTTTTTTTTGTTTGTTTGTTTATTTGTTTTGTTTTTGTTTTTACTTGAAAATATTCAATAGTGTGACATTTATTTATTTATGTATTTATTTGTCAAACGAAGTGTTGTAGTATAACTAGTGGGAGAGCACTGATGTGTGAACTGAATCTGACTCCATTACACTGCATGGTAAGAGATGTTAATAAAATATCATAATTCTTTTTCCAAATTGTGTTTTGAAGTATAACCTGTAGGAGAGCAGTGATTTGTGAACTGAATTTGGTGACTAAATTATTGACTGCTTTTGTAGTAGCGCTGTTTGGCCCTGCTGAAAAAAATAAAAACCCCGAAATTATAATGGTTTCCACTACAAATACCATTGCAAACAATACAGAATATGAACTGTTAACCATTAAAACCATCAAACAATGGTTTCCTGTAGTGTGTTTTGGGACATATTAAATTAGGATTTAGTGGTTTAATTTGGTGACAAATTACTAGTAGAGACCCACAGGGACCATTACTATGGGATTTATTTTCCGCCTATAGTATTGCAGTCATGGATATATATATATATATATGGATGAAACCAAAATGTTAAAATGCAAGTAAAAATATATTGCATAAAAAAAAAAATGAAAGCAAGTTTTCAGAATAGCAAACAAATGTCACGGATCGAAAAGTAATAAGCGTAAATCAAAAATTGTATAATGCATTTAAAAAAAGGCCTAATCATGAATCAAAACTTGAAACACATTTAAAATCATTATTGCACAAAACTAAAATATGAATGAAAAAATTCTGACTTGCGCACAAAATCATGTTTTCCTCGGTTATATTTTTTCATTTATTTTTTTTTTATTTGTTTGTTTATTTATTTGTTTGTATGCTTATGCTGTTTTCTTACGGGTTTGGAACAACATGAGGGTGAGTAATTACAGAATTTTCAAGTTTGGCTAACTAACTCTTTAAGCGTCATCATTGGTCCACTAGTTCTAGATTGACAGCTCCTCTAGCCAATCAGATGAAGAGCGGCGTTGACGTCACGCCCATGCGCCTCATTAGCTGCCGCTGCTCTGTGTTCTGTTCTGGTCACGTGTACAGGTGAAAATAGACCAGTGTCAGCTGGGTAACATCTGGCCATGCAGGACACCTTATACTGTATGTGTCTGTCTGTCACTGCTGTACACCTACCTGGCGATCCGCTACATGAGTAAATTGTTAAATTAATTATGAATGAATGTAATGTTTGTTTTTTGCGTTGACTAGGCTAGATTTGACTACTGATAAATGAAAATTATAGTGTAACAGAGGCAGGTGGATTTGATTTACACAGATTTATTTCATATCGTGTTTATTTACATGGCTACTGTACATATATAATTGCATAACACTATCATATTAATGTTTTAAATGTATAACGTTTTAATATAGCTACAATATGAACGTATAACAGGTGTTGGCAAGTTCCAAGTTCCGAGTAAGACGTTAAATCGTTAAAATGGCTGATTCATTCAGTGAAGAATAAAGTGAATCATTCAATACAAAAGGCTGGTGTGTGTTGCTCGTAGAGGACACTGTCCTGCTGTGGCTTTCTTTGGACTCCTCGAGCAAAGTGAGAAATAGTTACAATAATAAACTCACTCAAAATGTACTTCTTGTCATATTTATTTGATACTACAGTTCAATAAACATTTGCAATGGTGCTGATATTCGGGAACACACCACTATTCCTTGTGTGATATTGCTTAACTGTATTATTTATAATCTCAGAGTAACAAGAAATGTGATGAATCTTACAAAACCAACAACATTATCAATGGCATACTGTACATGAAAGACAAAGCTGCAAATCTGTTTACAATATATATCAAAGCTGGTTTTTATAGACCGCTCTAATGAAAACACTTAATTAAATGATTACATAAATCAATTAATTAAATAATTTTGTTAATTGTGTGTTAATGGTTTGATTATACTTAAATAAAACGCATAACACAAGCACTAATATGTATTAGTATTTAAGTGTTTATTTATTTAAAAAAAAAAGGTATTTCTAAAAATAAAATAAAAAATTCCATTTGTTTTGTAAGTTTGGTCTGAGTTCTTGATGCTTGTACAGCGTGTTCACCAGCAGGTGTCGCCAGCGCGTGCTGTTCCAAGTGCTTCGAAACATTGAATCATTTTTCGAAGCAATTGATTCAATTGATTCAATGCTTCGAAAAGCTTCGTGACCGGAACAGAACACGGAGCATCGGCAGCCAATGAAGCGCGTTGGAGTGACGTCAACGCCCCTCTTCGACTGATTGGCTAGAGGAGCTGTCAATCTAGAACTAGTGGACCAATGATGACGCTTAAACCCACCCTGATTTACATGAAACTCTAACTGCAACATTTGGAAAAGCAAGCGCAGAACGTGGAAACACGAGCGAAGTGAAAAAAACAGCATAAGCATACAAAAAAATAAAAATAAAAAATTGCCAAAAGTGTCTGAGAGCACAAAGAACAGATAAATATACCCAAGGAAAACAAGATTTGGTGTGCAAGTTGGACAATTTTGTATTAATATTTCACTTTTGTGCAATAATGATTTTAAATGTTTAAAATGTTGATACATTTTTTTTTAATGTGTTATTAAATGTTTCATGTACACTTATTATTTTTCGATCCTTGACCATTGTTTGCTGTTCTGAAAACGTTGCTTTCATGTTTAGATTGTGTGCAATATAGGCTATATGTCTTGCGTTTTTAAATGTGGGTTTCATGTTTATTATTATTATTATTAGTATTATTGCACTGTAAAAAAATGAATCATGGGTCTTGTAATGTTCATCAAAAAATTAAGGTGATACTTAAAAATAGTGTGTATATTTAATTAAATAAATTGTGGTTCAGTATTGTATAGAACATATTGAGGATTTGTAATAAAACCAAGAGATGTATTTTCCTCATTTTTTTTAAAGGACACAAGCAGTTTTGAGGCTTGTGAGAGACTCCTGCGCAGAGATCGAAACGAGGAAGTCTAGTTTTGAGGAGAATTATGTTGTAGCTCGTTGTCTACGTTACTACGATTGAAAAGAGGTGTTATTTGTATAGAAACATCTATGTGATCACGAGTTATTGATCCGGGAAATTCGCATCTGTGAACATTGATAACTTTACTGAACTGTCGAAGCTCCGCTCACAGCTTTATTCCGAAGCGATCACTTCACTCGACGGTATAATCACGGTTTAACAAAACACATCAGCTCCAGACCTGACTTTGAGCTCTAATTAAGGCTTACTTTCCCTTCTCTATAAAACGACACACACTTACCTTTGTGGATGATCTTAAAGACGTGTGGGAAAGCTACTTAAAAATATCCCTGTAAAGTGCAGCGAACCTGTATCACAAATGAAAGTAAAACAATATTTCTCCACCCTTTCAGTGCGATTGCGTCATGTTTGCTTCCTTTCTCTGTGAGATACTAAAATCTCCATACTGTAGACTGCAGGGGCGATTCTAGGATTTTTATTTTAGGGGGGCTCAGCCCCCAATGAGGGTATACTATATATATATATATATAAGCAATGCTTAACTAATAGGGGTGGTATACTAAACTTATATACCAGAAAGTGCTGTATTCCACTGTATTGCATAGATATAACTGAATAAGCCAAATACAAATCTTCATGATCACACACGCACGCACACACACACACACACACAAACACACACACCCCTGTTTACTGTACACACACAAAAATGTACTGTTTCCATTTCTAGTGCAGCCCTCTTTCCTTAGCTCAATTATGCAAACCTCTTTGCCACATGCACTGGAATATGTATTACATTGAAAGATACATTTTCAAATGAAAATGGCAACATGATTGTTTTATAAAAATGATGCATTCATATGAGCTTAGTTTTCACTGGAGGAAACAGCTGTGGCGTGATGAGGGGTGAACGCAGCGAAAACCTTACAGTAGATGTGGAACCGATTGCTCCCACGCAGTTCTTTGTCATAAATCCTTGTCATGTAAACTGGATTTATGACGAAGAACGGCACAGATGCAGATATTATAACAATCTATTATTGCGGATTGAATAAGAAGGCGCTAAAAGATGGGGAGGAGCCGATTGAAGTCTGCCGCCGTTTTCATATGAAATTTAAAGGGGTCATATGATGTTGCTAAAAAGAACATTATTTTGTGTATTTGGTGTAATGAAATGTGTTTATGCGGTTTAAGGTTAAAAAAACACATTCTTTTCCACATACTGTACATTATTGTTTCTTCTCTATGACCCGGCTTTCTGAAATGCGTAGATTTTTACAAAGCTCATCGGTCTGAAAAGCGAGGTGTGCTGTGATTGGCCAGCTATCCAGTGCGTTGTGATTGGCCGAATACCTCAAGCGTGAGACGGAAATGTTACGCCCCTCACTTTATGCACCAAGAGCTTGTAACACTCCAAAGAGAAAGGAAAAATTGAAATTGCATCATATGACCCCTTTAAAGGGGACTGAGGCGATTACGAATTTGTGTACAGTTTATAGAGCTAATCGCAAAATTTTAGGGGGGCTATAGAACTCTGGGAGATCTTTGGCAAGGGAGAGGTCGACCTCTTTGCCTCAAAAGACAACTATCACTGCCAAACATATTTTTCGAAGAACGAGGACGCGCTGGCCCACGAATGGCCCAACCTCCTCCTGTATGCTTTTCCTCCGATCGCACTGATCCCACTGCATGAACCAATGGCCGTGCAGTTACACTGCGTGATTGAATAAGTCTTCAGTCCTCGGAGAAAAGGGAGTTTTCCCCATAAGCATCTAGCGACGCAGTACTCGTTTCCGTATCTCAGGGAACCAAGGTTACGAAAGTAACCGAGTACGTTTTATGGAATAGTTGAAGAGTGAGTGTGTTTAGAGGATGAGATTCTGGTGAGGTTTCATTGGCGAGGAGAGCTTTATATTGGATTGAATCAGGATCAGATTGATAGAGGTGATGCCAGAACTGAACACATCTCTTCTGGACCTCAATCGTCAGTGGGTAGAAGCCTAATTCAGCTCTGCAGGCATCGGTGGACGTGCCTCTGTGGACCCCTAACATGTTTTTGACAATTTCTAGTTGTAGTTTTTCTACTGAAGTTTTATTCCAATTTTTAAAATGTAGTACTGGTCCCCAGATTTCAAATCAATATAAAATAATTGGTTTTATTATTGAGTTATATAATTTAATCCGAGTTTTAATGGGCAGTTTTAATTGACCACATTGTGACTGAGCGAAAAGGCTCGGAGGGCTTTTTATGCAATAATGTTTTGACAGCCAGACCAAAGTCTCCCGATGCGCTGATGTCGATGCCCAGGTAACTGTAGCTAGTGCTATGCTGTAGGACCTGTCCTTTATATGTGAACTGGTGTTTGTTTCCCTGAGACCTGGTCTTCTTCTGGAACACCACAACTCTGGTTTTGTCCAGGTTTACGGTCAGGGCCCACTGGTGACAGTATTGTTCCAGCAGAAGCAGGTCATCCGCATACAGCAGACATCTGATCTCTGTATGGTGTAGAGTGAGGCCGGGGATATCAGATCGCTCCAGTGATGCTGCCAGATCATTGATGTAGATGTTAAATAGAGTTGGACTCACTCCACGCCCCTGCCGTAAAAACGCTGTTCTGTGATTGTTGATTTTCACCGCACATTTACTGCTGGTGTACAGAGACTGTATAATATTAAAGTTTTTTACACTAATACAATTTTTTAGGAGTTTGTACAGTAAACCATCAAGTCAAATTGAGTCGAATGCTTTTTTTTTTTTCATTGACAAAACATGCAAATATTTTCCTTTGTTTGTCCTTGATGTTTTTATTAATTAGTGTATGAAGAGAGTAGATGTGGTCAGATGTGCGATGTTTTGGTAGAAAACCAATTTGTGCTTTATTTAAAATATTGTATGTTGAGATGGATGTGACAATACAGCTGTTTATTATACTGCAGAACAGCTTACCTTTGTGCATTGTGGGCGTGGAAGATCCATCAGGTATTAAATGACATACATCAGAGAGGGATCATAACTGTGCAGACTAATCTTAGCAGACAGGTGTTAAGAAGCTCTGCAACTGTCATCATGTCCAGGGAAAAAGACACTGAGACCACCAATGAAAGCAGGTCAGTGGCAACCAGATACTTTCTCTGAAAGTTTTGTTGCGCTGTGGTCCTTTAATTGCATCAATTGTATTTCTGATTTCAGGTGTAGGCTACTACTTCGGGAACATGTTTGAACATGTAAACTATTTTGTCAAATAGCAAAGTAGATAGATACTAGTTTTTCTGTTCTGAACAGAATAGAGAAATAACTTTGAAATGCATATTAAAAGTAATATGGGTCAGTGACAAAAAAGGGTTGGCAAGATGAGAAATTCAAAAATCTTTTAAAAACTTGTTTTGAAAGCATGCATCAGGTGTTTTAAAATGTACACAGCGTGTTTATGTTGCTTTTATGTAATTAAAAATGACATATGCACCATTTTTTTTTTTTGTGCAAAAGTTAAGACTGAATGTACATGAAAATGTCAAATGGTGTAACCGCCAAAGAATGAGAAATATTAAATATTTTATCCACGTAGATGGAATGTAAGCTTACTCATAGAAATAAATACTTAATTTTAAAATATCACACGAAAATAGATTTTATTAGAGTTATCTCTAAATGTAAATTTTACAGTTTTTCTCGATTGCTTAAACACTATCACCAGGCTTTTGAACTAAAATTTCAAAACCATAACGCCATTTATCAAAAAGCACACCCATTTCCCTAAACTATAAGGACACTTATAGCACTATACGATACTGCCTTGAAAAATATCGGTATCATATCGAAAACAAAATAAGTGGTAACGTCCATCCCTAGCGCCTTCACGACATGCCGTCAGCAACAATACTACAGCGAGAATAAAAGTTACGCCTTCTTTCTTTGCGTGAACATTTGGGCGGCGTTATGCAAATCTTCCCACATCGTGACGTAGACATGTGGGGGCGTGTTATGAACAGTGAACGTATGTCTCGTATTGTAATTTAAATTTTCTTATTGTAATTTCATACTGTATTGTGGCATTTATTGGGGGAAAATGGGCTCTGTTATATCATATTAATTATAAAATGTCAGACATTTTATGAATTGTATTTTACAGATGTAAATTGCAATCTTTGGTCAACATTTTTATCAGTGAATTTATGTTCAAATGTAGACACCCACTTCCTTCTGCTACGTTATTAAATCATTTATGTATATATTACATTATATTCTTCTTCTTCTAGCCTTTTAGTCATGTCCGACTCTTGGCTACTTCATAGGCCTGCATCTTCCATGTCCTTCTGTCAAGTGGACAGAAGGACATGTCCTTGTGTGTGTGTGTGTGTGTCTGTGTGTGTCTGTGTCTGTTTCTGTGTGTGTGTGTGTGTCTGTGTGTGTGTGTCTGTGTCTGTGTGTGTGTCTCTGTATGTGTGTTAATTATAAAATTCAGAACAATGGTGCTCCATTTACTTTTATTTACTATTAAATAGTACTAATGTAAGATTATGCCAAACTAGCTGATCTGGGGCTCATGTATAAAACTTTACATAGATTTCATCCTAAATGTGTGTGTACGCACAAAAGCAAGATTTTCCATACGTACAAAAGTTTTCAAATGTATAAAGCCATGCGTACGCCAGAACCTGCGCAAAATTCCCTTTGTAATACCCAGTCAGTGGAAGATTGTGCGTACATTAATCTCCACCCTGTCTCCTGCCCGAAATAGCCATTTATGGAGCTTACAACACCTAGTTTTAATATGCATAACGTCATCTGCATATCATTTCCATGCATATTTCCATCCACGTGACACCACGTTTAACGCAGTTAAGGATAGGAATACGTTAGGAAAATATGAGATACGGACTATAAATGCGTTTTGAGACATCACTATTCTAATTTATGCAATTTGCCTAAAAGGTAAACATATATTTTAGAATGTTTATAGCCTATATTTTTATGGGAAGAGATAAGGCTTATTTTTTTTGCAGTGTAAATAGCTGTCTGACTCACCGCATCAATAACAAAACATTTTGAAAATAAAACGCACATATCTCACAGTTTCCTTCAAATTCTTTATTTTAAATATGGTGTTTGTCACAATATTGGGAAGAGCACGAAAGAGGTTATCATTAGGCTACTCTCTGTCTGTGCTCGACATCTGTGAACAGAGGATTTTAAAGTCTGTTTTACATTTGACACACGTTTAGATTAAATATGACACTCTGAATAATGAAGCTAAGCATTTTCCTGTGGTATGTGATTTAATGTATTAATCACAGCGAGCATTGCTTGGCGCATGACAATGCCGCTTTAATTTGTGTTCTAAATAGCAGAACTCATGTTCTGAGAAAATACTTTTGCGCGAATAATAATGATAATTTTTGTGAATTTGACTTTGTTTGATGGCTTTGGAACATAGACAGTAACGACAGACATAAGGATGCACTCGTTGGTCAAACAGTCCATTGGTCTGATGACAGTAGAACATTCTGTTTGCTTCCTTATTTCGCTCCCTCCAGTAAAAGAGTGCATACTCATGGTCTAGAGTGTCAGTACGGTGCACACATATTTACGCATAGTTTATTTTTTATAAATCCAGATATGTGTGTGGAAAATTGCGTACTCACATTTCCATGCCCATTTTGTGCATACGCAATGTTTATACATCAGGCCCCTGGTGTTTTATTAAGAATTTCACCTTTTTTAATCAAGATCAATTATTTGGTAGAAAGTTTTTTACGGTTACACCACATTGACATTTTTGCAATCATCCCCCAAATATTTTCTCAAAATGAATTAAAACCAGAAATTATGGACTTGGTCCACAAAACAGAGAATGTATGCAATTAATTTGCCTAACCCTATGTTTAAAGAGAGCTGCATGGTTAAGGGTACAAGTTTAAACAAGCATAAACTTCTGATGGTTTGAGAGATAAGACTCTAGACGTGATCTTTGTTTCAGAAGAATTTCACTAATATTGAGAAAGTAGTGAAGTGTCATTCACTGTAACTATGGAGGGGATTGTACTCTAGGAATATGGTTTCAGTTTGTGTCAAAATTATTTTATTGGTTAAAAAAAAAATAAAAATCTAAACATAGTTTTCCGATTAGGTCATCTTTTGGTGTTGTTTTAATGAGCTATGCCTTCAGTGTCAAATGTGCCAAGTTTTGTGTCTTGTCTGTCTTCTTTTGACAGAAAGGCATTGCATACCAATTTATTTGCAGTGAGCTAAAAGGAAAACACCTTAGGCTATTTAATTGCACTGCACTTAAGATGTCTACTTTTCTTAGGTTATGTTTTTGCATGTCTAGGGAAGGGAAGTGAGCATCAAATAGGCCTAATTAATTGAACTTAATCTCAAATCAGATTGAATAACTTTTTGTAGCAATTCAAATGTCACTGCTTGTGCCATCATCTGTGTTATATAAATCTGGCAATTTTACATACATTCATATTCAGCATTATATTTTATTTTTATTTATTTTTATTGCTGCTGCTGCTTTAATATTTGTTTGTGATTAAATCAATTACAACAACATTGGTTAAATTATCTCATGCTTTAAGAGTCCAGCTGTGTTTTACCACTCGTGTTGATGGGTTTCATATGCAGATGCATTTAGATCAGATTACGTGCTGTATGTCCTTTTTATCCTTATTGCATATAGTGGCACATTAGTAAAACATGTTAGATCTGTTTGAGGTTTGAAATTGGTTTCTGATTAATTTTATACATGTCTATACACTGTCAGGATACTGGAGAGAGATGAAGCAAGGACTCAAATGCAGGATTACTCTTTACAACGTAAAACGAAACTAACAAAAACTACCCCGAGGGGGAAAAACAGGCAGGCCAGGACAAGGCACAGCATGGCACGGCAACAGGAACATCTAATATGCACAATGAATCCTAACTGACATAAAACAACGAACCAGCACAGGACTGCAGACACAAGGAGAATAAATGAGTAGGGTAACAAGGGAGACACAGGTGGAGTATCTAAAACAATAATGAGATAACAAGGGCGGGGTCAGACAATAGACAGGAGAGCACATGGCACCAACAACAAACAACAAGCCATGTGCTCAACAAAACACACAGTGACATCTGGGGCCCATTTCAATAAGGAGGTTCATCCAACTCTGAGTTGACTTACCCTGCTTTCTTGAGTTTGACAAACCTCCCGTTCTGAAACGGAAAACCCAGAGTTTCCCTCATTTCAGGGTTAACATGCTCAGAGTTTTCACTTAACCTCCTTTCTGAAACGGGCCCCTGGTGACCAACTAGGGAACACCAGCAGAACCGTGTCATACACTGTCAAACAGCATTTCTCTAGAATTTGCTAAATGCACAATAGGCTACTGATGTTAAAGAGCAGATCTGCACATTTTTATTTATTTATTTTTGTCCAGTGTGGTTCAGCTGAGAGAATATTTTTGTTATAGGCTACCATGGTTCTGCTATAACAGATCAGGGGACTCATTTATAAAATGTTGCAAAGAAACCAACACAGCTGTTTCACGATTGGCCAAATTCACCACATGACAACAATGACTTGTGTTTCTCACATCTTCAATTCCAATACTGCTCACAAATCTGTTTTTAGAACAGTAAAAGTTTTTTTACTGTAGTCGAGTCACACTTATCAAAAAATAAATAAATACAGATAAAAGCATATATACCCCCACTTTATTGGTATTTAAATAGTATATGTTTATATTGAACTTTATTCTTGAACAGATGGCGCTGTATTAAGCAGTATATAAAAAGTGTTTCTGTTGCTCATGAAAACGTTTCTGGAATGTCTGTGTATTTGACAAATATTGCACGTTATTCACTTCATCGGTGACAGAGTATGCAAACACCGTGAGAGCGTCACTACCGCGAGCAGAAAGTGTCCGACTTCGCGTCTCCACTTTCAATTCCGTCCCTGACTGCAAGCGGCTGCTCTAGCTCGCCGATCGGTCTGCGCAGCGCCGAATGAAGTCGAACACACCTTATGAATCGCAAATTATCTTGAACCTTCGCGCAAACAAACGGTTACAGCTCTCTGCCTTGCAAACAACTTCTAATGTATGTCAGTAAAAGATCATCATTCATCATCCATATTCTTTCATTTAAAACAGCGAGCTGCAAGAGCAGCTTACATTTCCAAAAACCTGCAGTACTCGAACAAGTAAAAGTGCGTACGTCTGCTCAGACCCCGACGTGACGCTAAGCACTTTTGCACGTCAAAGCCAGTTTTTACAAATATGAGCGCTGGCGTGGTTTTAAGTGCACGCACACTCTAAGATCGAATCTGTGCATATGCACACTTTATAAATGAGGCCCCAGAAGTCTGTGCCAGATGATGAATGAAAGTGTTTCAAGCCCTGTGTTTATTTTCAGATTATCTCTGCATGTCAAATAATTGAAGTGAGGTGTTTGGTCCAAGATGCAGAGATTCAACATAACAAACCTACTACATTTGCAGCAGTACTTTGGAAAAAATTCTGACCTAAACGTGTACATTTGCCTCACTGAAACTATATCTAACTGCTCTCACAAAAACTTACTTTTTGTTAATTTACCCCAGGCCACCTCTCACTTATTTAGTGGCCTTGAATGATAAGATGCAGGATAACGCAAAGTGGAGAGGAACATCGAGACACAGCAGATTCTCATTCCATATAATTTGGCACAGACTTCAGATCTTTTATGGGGGAAAGAAAAAATGCAGAACTGCTGTTTAACATTGGCAGCCTAGCATATAGTGCCTTCAGCAAATTCTAGAGAAATACTGTATCAGTGCAGAGACATGTCTAAACTTCACCAGAAACTAATTCAAACATCTCAAACAGATCTAACAGGTTTTAGTAATGTGCCACTATATGCAAAACGGATAAAAAGCACATACAGTATGTCATGTGATCTAAATGCATCTGTCATTTCACCAAATTTACAGGAAGGCCAAAATTAAACAAATACCATAGTTTGATTGGACTTTGTGCACTGATTTCAATTATTTATAATAATAAAAATATACACACATGGATGATAGTATACTCATTGAACACTATTTTAACATTTATTAAAGAAGAAGTCACACGCACCTTTTTGGCACCAATATATTATTCCATTTTGCGAATATAAAAACGGGCGCATCTGATGACAAATATTAACAAAGCATTACATTAATGAGTTTAAAATAAATAATCTATTGTGATGCAATGAAATATCACATAAAAAGTCCTCTAATCAAATTAGTTAATTGAATGTGATCACTTTTACTAAAATAGTAATCCCAGCCACTCAACTATTTGGCCAAATGGGCGATTTAAAAGCCTTTACAGATGACTTCCCTAGTGAAAAACAAATATACAGAAATGTATTTGAAATACATTTATTTCATGCTAAGTATACTACAAATACATTTACATATTATTTACATAATTACAAACTGGTATACTTAAAGTCTGCTAAATTGAAACAACAAATTTTGTTATATAATATATATATATATATATAAAGATTTGATTAACTATAAAACTTGTGCAACTTTGTTGTCAGTGGACAGAAATACTGTATTACCTCAACAAGCCAATGTAAACATCTCAATTGCATTGTCTGTAAATTTGCAACAAACAAATGTACAGAGGTCCTTTTTTTATTAGTGGCCCACAGAACATTTTCAAAACAAGTTATTCCAAATGGTACCATAAAATAACCTGGTGTCTGCAGGATTTTTATAATCAATGTTAAGACCTTTAAAAACCTTTCTGCTCTTCACATTTCAGCCTTTAAACAATTTTAAAGAAAAGGGATGAGTCAAAAGTATAAATTATTATATTAAATTAAACAATTGTTATCAATTAATTATTATATTAAATACCATATAAATATATTAGTGTCTTAATTGTTTAGATTTTTATAATGCATTAGCTTTTTGTCGATCCACTGGTTCACATTTAAAAAATATGTAGCAAAAATAGCAGAAGGGCTTATTGAAAAAGCTAATTCGTTCTCTGCCAGCAGGTGTCACTTTCGGAACTGCAGAAATATAGTGGTTTCCCCGGTAACCGCAGTACACAAAGCTGACGTGCAGCACTCAAGTTTATTCAGTGAAATCATAGCCTTTCGAAGTTTAATCATCATATTAATCCATATAGCGATTATTGTCTTTCCGTCCACAAATACCTCTTATAATTTAGACATTTTGTACCATTTAAGAGTTTGCATGGCCTTAAATGTAAACAATTTAACTGAAGACGTTTTAAGGACCCGTGGAAACCCTAATAAGAACATAGTTCAGTGCAAACATTTCTGTCATGCATTTGGCTAAAAAGCATTTGTTAACTATGAATTTTACTTTTGAAATTTGAGGCAAGTGCAACTCTGGCGTCCCCGAAGATTGTGAGCAGTGGTGTGATGGCAATTTAAATAAAATACAGATTTCCAAACAATCCAAACATAAGGATATCCCCTTGAACTTGGTAAAAAGATAATCTGTTTACCATCTTGACTGGAAAATACTGTTTTCATGGTCAGTTTTGCATTTATTATTTGCTAATGTTAGTGAATGTTTACATTAGAGCGCACGTCCTACTCCTGGTTGGAGATAGTACTAACATCATAAACTGAAAGCAATCTTTACGTGACTTGCTTTTCAAATGTTTTGAAATTGATCATCCGAGTCTAATATGGTCCTGTGGGATGTACTAACAGTGCCGCAGAGTTACCTGCTAACTACACCTCACTGACATTGAATTACATGTGCTGTCAGCCATTTTGACTTATGTGCTGTCAACAGGCTTTACCCATAATACATTTTTCAATGGCAAAGTGGCGTAATTGCTGTTACGCCCTTTTGGCACAAACTCGCTTAGTATTTTCAGTGTTAAGTCTTTTGGTTTCTAATGAATAACTCCGAAATTATTAAGAATACACTTGTGTCCTTTTGGCAGTAGAAAGAGCTCATCAATAGCTTTCATTTGATTTAATTTATTTTATTATTATTATATAGTGGTTTCCCCGGTAACCGCAGTACACAAAGCTGACGTGCAGCACTCAAGTTTATTCAGTGAAATCATAGCCTTTCGAAGTTTAATCATCATATTAATCCATATAGCGATTATTGTCTTTCCGTCCACAAATACCTCTTATAATTTAGACATTTTGTACCATTTAAGAGTTTGCATGGCCTTAAATGTAAACAATTTAACTGAAGACGTTTTAAGGACCCGTGGAAACCCTAATAAGAACATAGTTCAGTGCAAACATTTCTGTCATGCATTTGGCTAAAAAGCATTTGTTAACTATGAATTTTACTTTTGAAATTTGAGGCAAGTGCAACTCTGGCGTCCCCGAAGATTGTGAGCAGTGGTGTGATGGCAATTTAAATAAAATACAGATTTCCAAACAATCCAAACATAAGGATATCCCCTTGAACTTGGTAAAAAGATAATCTGTTTACCATCTTGACTGGAAAATACTGTTTTCATGGTCAGTTTTGCATTTATTATTTGCTAATGTTAGTGAATGTTTACATTAGAGCGCACGTCCTACTCCTGGTTGGAGATAGTACTAACATCATAAACTGAAAGCAATCTTTACGTGACTTGCTTTTCAAATGTTTTGAAATTGATCATCCGAGTCTAATATGGTCCTGTGGGATGTACTAACAGTGCCGCAGAGTTACCTGCTAACTACACCTCACTGACATTGAATTACATGTGCTGTCAGCCATTTTGACTTATGTGCTGTCAACAGGCTTTACCCATAATACATTTTTCAATGGCAAAGTGGCGTAATTGCTGTTACGCCCTTTTGGCACAAACTCGCTTAGTATTTTCAGTGTTAAGTCTTTTGGTTTCTAATGAATAACTCCGAAATTATTAAGAATACACTTGTGTCCTTTTGGCAGTAGAAAGAGCTCATCAATAGCTTTCATTTGATTTAATTTATTTTATTATTATTATTATTATTGCTGCTGCTGCTGCTTTAATAGTTGTTTGTGATTACATAAATTACAACAAAATTGGATACATTATCTCATGCTTTAACAGTCCAGCTGTTAAAGTGTTTTACCACTCATGTTGATGGATTTCATATGCAGATGTATTTAGATCAGATGACATATTTCCTCTTTATCCTTTTTGCATATAGTGGCACATTAGGAAAACATGTTAGATCTGTTTGAGGTGTGTAATTTGTTTCTGAACAAGTTTAGTCATGTCTCTGCACTGTCAAAACAACATTTCTCTAGAATGTGCTTAATGAACTATACTATGCTAGGCTGCTGTAATGTTTTTTTTTGTTGTTGTTTTTTCCCCGGTGTGGTTAAGCTAAGATAACATTTTTGTTAGTACCATGGTTCTCCTACAATAGATCTGAAGTCCAAGCCCTGTATTTATTTTCAGAGCATCTCAGCATGTCAAATAATTGAAGTGAGGTGTTCTGTCCAAGATGCAGAGATTCAACATAACAAAACCTAATATAATTTGCAGCAGTACTTTGGAAACATGCAGACCGAAACTTGTATATTTGCCACACTGAAACTATATCAAACTGAAAAAAAAAAAAAAAAATGAAAATTCATACTATTTGTTTTTCTACCTCAGACCACCTGTCACTTATTTAGTGGCCTTGAATGATAAGTTGCAGATGAATGCAGACAAAGTGGAGAGGAACATCATTGAGACACAACGTAATCTCAACAGGGTAAGTACAGAACAACTGCTTCTGTGGATTACAAATCAAAGCCACAGAGTTTATGTTAAATGCCCCTTGAAATATGTCAGTTTAGGGTTATTTGCGGTACAATTGCAGAAAGTGTATGCCAGTCTTATTTTAGTATTATTTATATACTATTATAGCATTTTGAATTAGCAAAGCAACATTTCTATTTTCTGTTAAAGTTTTGTTTTAAGTTTTTTTTCTCCCCACAAAATATTAGTATTTTATTGTTTTTTATTTAATAATAATAATAATAATAGTTTTAGTTAACTTTAACAAAATGTCTCAGCTTACCAATGTGACCGTGGTTCCCCGAGAGGGAACGAGACGCTGCGTCCGACACTTTGGGGAATGCTGCCAGCATGACCGGTGTCTGAAGCATGTGTAAATCAACTCCAATCCTATTGGTCCACATGGCCTGTGACGTCATAGGCAGGTACCCAAAAGTATAAAAGGGCACCTTCTGAATACGTCACCAACTCAGTTGTCTGAGGAGACGTAAACAGGCAGGCCGAGGCATAGCAAGGGGACGCAGCATCTCGTTCCATCTCAGGGAACCATGGTTACATAGGTAACCCGAGACGTTCCCCTTCTAGGGAACTCAACGCTGCATCCTGGTGGACACTTTGGGGAACGATATCCAATCACGCTATGCCGAAGAGCATGCCTGTCCACCTGGTGAGAGAGCACCAAGGAGGTGAC